>NC_069502.1:96167509-96372509 GCF_027579735.1 Bombina bombina | reverse complement strand
GTGCTCTAAAGTACACTAACACCCATAAACTACCTATGTACCCCTAAACCGAGGTCCCCCCACATCGCCGCCACTATTTTTAAAAAATTTTAACCCCTAATCTGCCGACCGCCACCTACGTTATCCTTATGTACCCCTAATCTGCTGCCCCTAACACCGCCGACCCCTATATTTATTAACTCCTAACCTGCTCCCCACAACGTTGCCGCCAGCTACCTACAATAATTAACCCCTAATCTGCCGACCGCTAAGTGCCGCCACCTACGTTATCCTTATGTACCCCTAATCTGCTGCCCCTAACACCGCCGACCCCTATATTATATTTATTAACCCCTAATCTGCCCACCTCAACGTCGCCTCCACCTGCCTACACTTATTAACCCCTAATCTGCCGACCGGACCGCACCGCTATTATAATAAAGTTATTAACCCCTAATCCGCCTCACTCCCGCCTCAATAACCCTAAAATAAATAGTATTAACCCCTAATCTGCTCTCCCTAACATCGCCGACACCTAACTTCAAACATTAACCCCTAATCTGCCGACCGGAGCTCACCGCTATTCTAATAAAATTTTTAACCCCTAAAGCTAAGTCTAACCCTAACACTAACACCCCCCTAAGTTAAATATAATTTAAATCTAACGAAATAAAATAAATCTTATTAAATAAATTATTCCTATTTAAAGCTAAATAATTACCTGTAAAATAAACCCTAATATAGCTACAATATAAATTATAATTATATTGTAGCTATTTTAGGATTAATATTTATTTTACAGGTAACTTTGTATTTATTTTAACCAGGTACAATAGCTATTAAATAGTTAAGAACTATTTAATAGCTAAAATAGTAAAAATAATTACAAAATCACCTGTAAAATAAATCCTAACCTAAGTTACAATTAAACCTAACACTACACTATCTATAAATTAATTAAATAAAATACCTACAATTATCTACAATTAAACCTAACACTACACTATCAATACATTAATAAAATACAATATCTACAAATAAATACAATGAAATAAACTAACTAAAGTACAAAAAATAAAAAAGAACTAAGTTACAAAAAATAAAAAAATATTTACAAACATTAGAAAAATATTACAACAATGTTAAACTAATTACACCTACTCTAAGCCCCCTAATAAAATAACAAAGCCCCCCAAAATAAAAAAAATGCCCTACCCTATTCTAAATTAAAAAAGTTCAAAGCTCTTTTACCTTACCAGCCCTGAACAGGGCCCTTTGCGGGGCATGCCCCAAAGAATTCAGCTCTTTTGCCTGTAAAAAAAAACATACAATACCCCCCCTCAACATTACAACCCACCACCCACATACCCCTAATCTAACCCAAACCCCCCTTAAATAAACCTAACACTAAGCCCCTGAAGATCTTCCTACCTTGTCTTCACCATGCCAGGTTCACCGATCGGTCCAGAGTCTTGATCCAATCAGCCAATCAGATTGAGCTCGCATTCTATTGGCTGTTCCGATCAGCCAATAGAATGCATTGTAATGTTGGGGGGGGGGTGGTATTGTATGTTTTTTTTACAGGCAAAAGAGCTGAATTCTTTGGGGCATGCCCCGCAAAGGGCCCTGTTCAGGGCTGGTAAGGTAAAAGAGCTTTGAACTTTTTTAATTTAGAATAGGGTAGGGCATTTTTTTATTTTGGGGGGCTTTGTTATTTTATTAGGGGACTTAGAGTAGGTGTAATTAGTTTAAAATTGTTGTAATATTTTTCTGATGTTTGTAAATATTTTTTTATTTTTTGTAACTTAGTTCTTTTTTATTTTTCGTACTTTAGTTAGTTTATTTCATTGTATTTATTTGTAGATATTGTATTTAATTTATTTATTCATAGTGTAGTGTTAGGTTTAATTGTAGATAATTGTAGGTATTTTATTTAATTAATTTATTGATAGTGTAGTATTAGGTTTAATTGTAACTTAGGTTAGAATTTATTTTACAGGTGATTTTGTAACTATTTTAGCTATTAAATAGTTCTTAACTATTTAATAGCTATTGTACCTGGTTAAAATAAATACAAAGTTACCTGTAAAATAAATATAAATCCTAAAATAGCTATAATATAATTATAATTTATATTGTAGCTATATTAGGGTTTATTTTACAGGTAAGTATTTAGCTTTAAATAGGAATAATTTATTTAATAAGAGTTAATTTATTTCGTTAGATTTAAATTATATTTAATTTAGGGGGGTGTTAGGGTTAAAGTTAGACTTAGCTTTAGGGGTTAATAAATTTATTAGAGTAGCGGTGAGCTCCTGCGGCAGATTAGGGGTTAATACTTGAAGTTAGGTGTTGGCAATGTTAGGGAGGGCAGATTAGGGGTTAATATTATTTATTATAGGATTATTGAGGCGGGAGTGAGGCGGATTAGGGGTTAATACATTTATTATAGTAGCGCTCAGTTCTGGTCAGTAGATTAGGGGTTAATAAGTGTAGTTAGGTAGAGGCGACGTTGGGGGTGGCAGATTAGGGGTTAATAAATATAATATAGGGGTTGGCGATGTTAGGGCAGCAGATTAGGGGTACATAGGGATAATGTAGGTGGCGGGGGTATATGGAGCGGCAGATTAGGGGTTAAAAATAATATGCAGGGGTCAGCGATAGCGGGGGCGGCAGATTAGGGGTTAATAAGTGTAAGGTTAGGGGTGTTTAGACTCGGGGTACATGTTAGAGTGTTAGGTGCAGACGTAGGAAGTGTTTCCCCATAGGAAACAATGGGGCTGCGTTAGGAGCTGAACGCAGCTTTTTTGCAGGTGTTAGGTTTTTTTTCAGCTCAAACAGCCCCATTGTTTTCTATGGGGGAATCGTGCACGAGCATGTTTTTGAAGCTGGCCGCGTCCGTAAGCAACTCTGGTATCGAGAGTTGCAGCGGCGGTAAATATACCTGTACGCTCCCTTTTTGGAGCCTAACGCAGCCATTCTGTGAACTCTCAATACCAGAGGTATTTAAAAGGTGCGGCCAGAAAAAAGCCAGCGTTAGCTACGCGGGTCGTTACCGACAAAACTCTAAATCTAGGCGTTTGTTAGTACTGTGTTTGTTTGGAACATATAATCGATAATACCCGCTCACCTGTAATAAATGAAAAGATGAGCAGTAGATGATTTGTAATAGTAGCGCTTGGGATAAATAAAGCTGATTGTTGTATCAGACTCTGTTCGAACTTGCCTTAGTGATTTGGTATTTTACCCCAATTAATGCTATTTGTTTTAGGTTAGAAACCTTTAATGAATAAATAAATAAGACTTTAAAAACTCGGTTTATGTTTTCTGTCTTTGATAAAAAAACACTACACAAGTATTGATTGAATAAGATTGATTACATACAGAGAGGGAAAGTACATTAGTGAGTCACTAAATTAATTCCAGGACTTAAGGATAAAAATAACACTGGAGTTTCTATATTTAAACCGAAACGAATCATCTACTACTCATCTTTTAATTTATTACAAGTGAGCGGGTATTATCTATTATATGTTCCAAACAAACACAGTACTAACATAGGAACCATTTTTAATTTTTTTTCCCTACATGTATGTGGATTACTCTCTTTGGAAGTGCTGTTAAAACCCTCAACTCTAGCCATTCCACACTCTTTCTCACTGAGGTGAAAGTGAGAACCCCCTAACAGCAGCATCTTGGGTGTACCACATTTATATAAATATATTAAAGTTAATTTCTGGCGCTATTTCTGCCCCTCTACATAAATACATATATATATATATAAATATATATATATATAAATATATATATACAAGTTTGTGGGATCCAAGCACTCACTGTTAATGGTATACACCTTGGTGCACTCTATGGTAGATAGATAGAAACTTCTCAGAAAGAAGAGGCACTCACAGGTCTTAATAAGCAAAAAGTACTTTTATTAGTTCATAGGTTCAGTCAACGTTTCGGTCCTCGCAGGGACCTTTGACATTGAGATATTGGAGAACAGTCTTGACAAAGGTCCCTGCGAGGACCGAAACGTTGACTGAACCTATGAACTAATAAAAGTACTTTTTGCTTATTAAGACCTGTGAGTGCCTCTTCTTTCTGAGAAGTTTATATATATATATATATATATATATATATATATAAAAGGATAGAAGGAGGCACTCACTGGTCTTTTAATACGTGAATTTAATCTTTAAAGCGTGACGTTTCGGGGACACACTCCCCTTCCTCAGACCTGAGGGGAGTGTGTCCCCGAAATGTCATGCTTTAAAGATTAAATTCACGTATTAAAAGACCAGTGAGTGCCTCCTTCTATCCTTATATTTAACTGTTGGCACCCTGGCAGCTAAAATTGAGGTGAGAGTGCTCTCTTTGAACATTGTATATATATATATATATATATATATATACGTTGATTGGAGTAGCCGTGTTAGTCCAGAGATTTAGATATCAAAATAACAAGAGTATTGCATTGAGCAATGATACTTTTTTATTGGACTAACTATCGGCCAGATTATGAGTTTTGCGTTGGGAGCTATGCGGTGCTAACGAGCAGTTTTTTCTCACCGCTCACTTACCTACAGAGCTGGTATTACAGGTTTTTACAAACCCGGCGTTAAAAGGCAAGAAGTGAGCGTAGAGCAACATTGAGCTCCATACCGCACTTCAATACCAGCGCTGCTTAAGTCAGCAGTGAGCTGGTCGTACGTGCTCGTGCATGATTTCCCCATAGACATCAATGGGGAGAGCCGGCTGAGAAAAAGTCTAACACCTGCCAAAAAGCAGCGTAAATCTCAGTAACGCAGCCCCATTGATTCCTATGGGGAAACAAAATTTATGCTTACACCTAACACCCTAACATGAACTCTGAGTCTAAACACCCCTAATATTACACTTATTAACCCCTAATCTGCCGCCCCCGACATCGCCGACACCTACATTATTCTTATTAACCCCTAATCTGCTGCTCCAGACACCGCTGCCACCTACATTATACTTATTAACCCCTAATCTGCTTCCAACCAACATCGCCGCCACCTACATTATATTTATTAACCCCTAATCTGCAGGCCCCAATATTGCTGCAACCTACCTACACTTATTAACCCCTAATCTGCCTCCCCCAATGTCGCCGCCACTAAATATAATTTATTAACCCCTAAACCTAAGTCTATCCCTAACCCTAACACCCCCTAACTTAAATATAATTTAAATAAATCTAAATAAAATTACTATCATTAACTAAATTATTCCTATTTAAAACTAAATACTTACCTATAAAATAAATCCTAAGCTAGCTACAATATAACTAAGAGTTACATTGTAGCTATCTTAGGGTTTATTTTTATTTTACAGGCAAGTTTGTATTTTTTTTAACTAGGTAGAATAGTTATTAAATAGTTATTAACTATTTAATAACTACCTAGCTAAAATAAATACAAATTGACCTGTAAAATAAAACCTAACCTAAGTTACAAAAACACCTAACACTACACTACAAATAAATACATTAACTAAATTAAAAATAATTAAATAAATTAAATTAAATTAGCTAAATCACAAAAAAAACACTTATTTACAGAAAATAAAAAACAAATTACAGATCTTTAAACTAATTACACCTAATCTAATAGCCCTATCAAAATAAAAAAAGTCCCCCAAAATAAAAAAAAACCTAGCCTAAACTAAACTATCAATAGCCCTTAATAGGGCCTTTTGCGGGGCATTGCCCCAAAGTAATCAGCTCTTTTACCTGTAAAAAAAATATACAAACAACACCCCCACAGTAAAATCCACCACCCACACAACCAACCCCCCAAATAAAATACTAACTAAAAAAACCTAAGCTCCCCATTGCCCTGAAAAGGGCATTTGGATGGGCATTGCCCTTAAAAGGGCATTTAGCTCTATTGCAGCCCAAAGCCCTAACCTAAAAAACCTAACACTAACCCCCTGAAGATCGAATTACTGTTCTGAAGACCGGACATCCATCCTCAAGGAAGCGACAGAAGTCTTCATCCAACCGGGCCAAAGTCCTCAATGAAGCCAGGAGAAGTCTTCATCCAAGCCGGGCGAAGTGGTCCCCCAGACAGGCAGAAGTCTTCAACCAAACGGCATCTTCTATCTTCATCCATCCGACGCGGAGCGGGTCCATCTTCAAGACATCCGACGTGGAGCATCCTCTTCATCCGGAGTCTTATTACTGAATGACAGTTCTTTTAAATGATGTCATCCGAGATGGCGTCCCTTAGATTCCAATTGGCCGATAGAATTCTATTGGATCAGCCAATAGGATTGAACTTCAATCCTACTGGCTGATTGCATCAGCCAATAGGATTTTTTCTACCATAATTCCGATTGGCTGATAGAATTCTATCAGCAAATCGGAATCTAAGGGACGCCATCTTGGATGACATCATTTAAAGGAACTGTCATTCAGTAAGAAGACTCCGGATGAAGAGGATGCTCCGCGTCGGATGCCTTGAAGATGGACCCGCTCCGTGTCGGATGGATGAAGATAGAAGATGCCTTCTGGATGAAAACTTCTGCCCGTCTGGAGGACAACTTCGCTTTGTTGAGGACTTCGGCCCGGTTGGATGAAGACTTCTGCCGCTTCCTTGAGGATGGATGTCTGGTCTTCAGAACAGTAAGTCGATCTTCACGGGGTTATTATTAGATTTTTTAAGGGTGTATTGGGTGGGTTTATTTTTTAGGTGAGGGCTTTGGGCTGCAATAGAGCTAAATGCCCTTTTAAGGGCAATGCCCATCCAAATGCCCTTTTCAGGGCAATGGAGAGCTTAGGGTTTTTTAGTTAGTATTTTATTTGGGGGTTGTTTGTGGTGGTGGTGGGTTTTACTGTTGGGGGTTGTTTGTATTTTTTTTACAAGTAAAAGAGCTGATTACTTTGGGGCAATGCCCCGCAAAAGGCCCTTTTAAGGGCTATTAATAGTTTAGTTTAGACTAGGGTTTTTTTTATTATTTTTTTTGGGGGGGGGGGGGTTATTTTGATAAGGCTATTAGATTAGGTGTAATTAGTTTAAAGATCTGTAATTTGTTTTTTATTTTCTGTAATTTAGTGGGGGGGGTTGTGATTTAGCTAATTTAATTGAATTTATTTAATTGTTTTTAATTTAGTTAATTTATTTAATTGTAGTGTAGTGTTAGGTGTTATTGTACGTTTTATTTTACAGGTCAATTTGTTTTTTTTTAGCTATGTAGTTATTAAATAGTTAATAACTATTTAATAACTATTCTACCTAGTTAAAATAAATACAAAAACTTGCCTGTAAAATAAAAATAAACCCTAAGATAGCTACAATGTAACTCTTAGTTATATTGTAGCTAGCTTAGGGTTTACAGGGAGTGCAGAATTATTAGGCAAATGAGTATTTTGACCACATCATCCTCTTTATGCATGTTGTCTTACTCCAAGCTGTATAGGCTCGAAAGCCTACTACCAATTAAGCATATTAGGTGATGTGCATCTCTGTAATGAGAAGGGGTGTGGTCTAATGACATCAACACCCTATATCAGATGTGCATAATTATTAGGCAACTTCCTTTCCTTTGGCAAAATGGGTCAAAAGAAGGACTTGACAGGCTCAGAAAAGTAAAAAATAGTGAGATATCTTGCAGAGGGATGCAGCACTCTTAAAATTGTAAAGCTTCTGAAGCGTGATTATCGAACAATCAAGCGTGTCATTCAAAATAGTCAACAGGGTCGCAAGAAGCGTGTGGAAAAACCAAGGTGCAAAATAACTGCCCATGACCTGAGAAAAGTCAAGAGTGCAGCTGCCAAGATGCCACTTGCCACCAGTTTGGCCATATTTCAGAGCTGCAACATCACTGGAGTGCCCAAAAGCACAAGGTGTGCAATACTCAGAGACATGGCCAAGGTAAGAAAGGCTGAAAGACGACCACCACTGAACAAGACACACAAGCTGAAACGTCAAGACTGGGCCAAGAAATATCTCAAGACTGATTTTTCTAAGGTTTTATGGACTGATGAAATGAGAGTGAGTCTTGATGGGCCAGATGGATGGGCCCGTGGCTGGATTGGTAAAGGGCAGAGAGCTCCAGTCCGACTCAGACGCCAGCAAGGTGGAGGTGGAGTACTGGTTTGGGCTGGTATCATCAAAGATGAGCTTGTTGGGCCTTTTCAGTTTGAGGATGGAGTCAAGCTCAACTCCCAGTCCTACTGCCAGTTTCTGGAAGACACCTTCTTCAAGCAGTGGTACAGGAAGAAGTCTGCATCCTTCAAGAAAAACATGATTTTCATGCAGGACAATGCTCCATCATACGCGTCCAAGTACTCCACAGCGTGGCTGGCAAAAAAGGGTATAAAAGAAGAAAATCTAATGACATGGCCTCCTTGTTCACCTGATCTGAACCCCATTGAGAACTTGTGGTCCATCATCAAATGTGAGATTTACAAGGAGGGAAAACAGTACACCTCTCTGAACAGTGTCTGGGAGGCTGTGGTTGCTGCTGCACGCAATGTTGATGGTGAACAGATCAAAACACTGACAAAATCCATGGATGGCAGGCTTTTGAGTGTCCTTGCAAAGAAAGGTGGCTATATTGGTCACTGATTTGTTTTTGTTTTGTTTTTGAATGTCAGAAATTTATATTTGTGAATGTTGAGATGTTATATTGGTTTCACTGGTAAAAAATAAATAATTGAAATGGGTATATATTTGTTTTTTGTTAAGTTGCCTAATAATTATGCACAATAATAGTCACCTGCACACACAGATATCCCCCTAAAATAGCTATAACTAAAAACAAACTAAAAACTACTTCCAAAACTATTCAGCTTTGATATTAATGAGTTTTTTGGGTTCATTGAGAACATGGTTGTTGTTCAATAATAAAATTAATCCTCAAAAATACAACTTGCCTAATAATTCTGCACTCCCTGTATTTTATAGGTAGGTATTTAGTTTTAAATAGGAATAATGTAGTTAATTATACTAATTTTCTTTAGATTTATTTAAATTATATTTAAGTTAGGGGGTGTTAGGGTTAGACTTAGATTAAGTGGTTAATACATTTAATATAGTGGCGGCGACATTGGGGATGGCATATTAGGGGTTAATAAGTATAATGTAGGTGGCGGCGATGTTAGGGGCAGCAGATTAGGGTTTAATAATATTTAACTAGTGTTTGCGGTGGTTTAGGGGTTAATATGTTTATTCTAGTGGCGACGATGTTCCAGAGCGGCAGATTAGGGGTTAAAAAATGTATTTTAGTGCTTGTGATAGTTTATGTGTGTTAGTGTACTTTTTAGCACTTTAGTTATGAGTTTTATGCTACAGCGTTGTAGTGTAAAACTCATAACTACTGACTTTAGAATGCGTTACGGATCTTGGAGGTAGAGGGTGTACCGCTCACTTTTTGGCCTCCCAGGACAGACTCGTAATACCGGCGCTATGGAAGTCCCATAGAAAAAAGGGTTTCTGAAGTTTACGTAAGTCCTTTTGTAGTAAGGCCAAAGAAGTGTGTGGCGCCCCTAAACCTGAAAGACTCGTAATAGCAGTGGTAGTGAAAAAGCAGCGTTAGGACCTGTTAACGCTGCTTTTTCAGCTTAACGCAAGACTTGTAATCTAGCCGTATATATTTATAAGATGACAAGCTTTCGTAAGAATGTCAGTATTACTTTGGAATTGAAAAAGCAAGACATTCTTCTGAAAGCTTGTCATTTTATGAATGTATAGTTAGTCCAATAAAAAATTATCATTGCTCAATGCAATACTCTTGTTATTTATATACAGTATATATATATATATACTTTACATTAACTTGTTCTTTAGGTCTAAAGCAGTGTATTGAAATATTAAATATTAAAAAATAATATTTATTTGAAAAATATTATACATACTTTAAAAAAAAAATTATGGATTATTTAGTATGTATAATAATTTTTAATTAATATTAATATTTTTTTAATAATTGATATAATTTTTTTACATCTTTTATATTTAATATTTAAATAATGCACATTGAATTTAGCAATTATTTATGTGTGTTAACATTCTTATGTTCCTCACATAAAAAATAATGTAATTTTTATTATTAAATATATACTATATATATATATATATATATATATATATATATATATATATATATGATAATGTAAATAGATATCTATAACTATATGTCAATATAAATAGATAAAAAGGTATAGAAATATATATAGAAATATGTATTTACAATAAAACTTATCTTATTCTGTAACAAAAGAACATTGGAATGTGAAATATGTACAGTATTTATACAGTAAATCACATAAACATAAATACATATGTGCACACATATATACATTAGACTTGTGCAGCTTCGAAAAATTTGTTTTGGTTCGGATCGATTCGGATCGATTCAAATTTTGGTTCGGATCTATTCGAATTCGGAAAAATTTGAATGAATTCGTTTCGGATTCATTCGGATTCTTTCGGATTCGGAAAAATTTGGTTCGGTTCGATTCGGTTCGGTTCGATTCGGTTCAAATCGATTCTGAAATTTGGAATTTCAGTAAGTGTTAGGTGGGATGTGCTGTGTATTACACTAGTATTATGTTCTGTATATTAGGTTTAACCCATAGCAGAGTGATAAAACCTAATATACTGTACAATACTAGTGTAATACACGGCCATCCGAATCTACCGAATACATCCAAATCGATTCGGATGTATTCAATTCGATTCGGATGTATTCTATTCAATTCGTATTTATTCGGTAGATTCAGCAGTATTTTAATTCGGAAATTCGAATCGATCCGAATCTCCGAATTTTCCGAATTTTCTGAATTTCCGAATCAATCCGAAACGAATCGCACATGTCTAAAATACATATATGCATAGATACACATATTTAGACATGTATATATATATATGTATATATACAATATAGCACAATATAGCAGTCAAACACCTTGTCATATACCATATACAGGGAGTGCAGAATTATTAGGCAAATGAGTATTTTGACCACATCATCCTCTTTATGCATGTTGTCTTACTCCAAGCTGTATAGGCTCGAAAGCCTACTACCAATTAAGCATATTAGGTGATGTGCATCTCTGTAATGAGAAGGGGTGTGGTCTAATGACATCAACACCCTATATCAGGTGTGCATAATTATTAGGCAACTTCCTTTCCTTTGGCAAAATGGGTCAAAAGAAGGACTTGACAGGCTCAGAAAAGTAAAAAATAGTGAGATATCTTGCAGAGGGATGCAGCACTCTTAAAATTGCAAAGCTTCTGAAGCGTGATCATCGAACAATCAAGCGTTTCATTCAAAATAGTCAACAGGGTCGCAAGAAGAATGTGGAAAAACCAAGGTGCAAAATAACTGCCCATGAACTGAGAAAAGTCAAGCGTGCAGCTGCCAAGATGCCACTTGCCACCAGTTTGGCCATATTTCAGAGCTGCAACATCACTGGAGTGCCCAAAAGCACAAGGTGTGCAATACTCAGAGACATAGGCCAAGGTAAGAAAGGCTGAAAGACGACCACCACTGAACAAGACACACAAGCTGAAACGTCAAGACTGGGCCAAGAAATATCTCAAGACTGATTTTTCTAAGGTTTTATGGACTGATGAAATGAGAGTGAATCTTGATGGGCCAGATGGATGGGCCCGTGGCTGGATTGATAAAGGGCAGAGAGCTCCAGTCCGACTCAGACGCCAGCAAGGTGGAGGTGGAGTACTGGTTTGGGCTGGTATCATCAAAGATGAGCTTGTGGGGCCTTTTCGGGTTGCGGATGGAGTCAAGCTCAACTCCCAGTCCTACTTCCAGTTTCTGGAAGACACCTTCTTCAAGCAGTGGTACAGGAAGAAGTCTGCATCCTTCAAGAAAAACATGATTTTCATGCAGGACAATGCTCCATCACATGCGTCCAAGTACTCCACAGCGTGGCTGGCAAGAAAGGGTATAAAAGAAGAAAATCTAATGACATGGCCTCCTTGTTCACCTGATCTGAACCCCATTGAGAACCTGTGGTCCCTCATCAAATGTGAGATTTACAAGGAGGGAAAACAGTACACCTCTCTGAACAGTGTCTGGGAGGCTGTGGTTGCTGCTGCATGCAATGTTGATGGTGAACAGATCAAAACACTGACAGAATCCATGGATGGCAGGCTTTTGAGTGTCCTTGCAAAGAAAGGTGGCTATATTGCTCACTGATTTGTTTATGTTTTGTTTTTGAATGTCAGAAATGTATATTTGTGAATGTTGAGATGTTATATTTGTTTCACTGGTAAAAATAAATAATTGAAATGGGTATATATTTGTTTTTTGTTAAGTTGCCTAATAATTATGCACAGTAATAGTCCCCTGCACACACAGATATCCCCCTAAAATAGCTAAAACTAAAAACAAACTAAAAACTACTTCCAAAAATATTCAGCTTTGATATTAATGAGTTTTTTGGGTTGTTGTTCAATAATAAAATTAATCCTCAAAAATACAACTTGCCTAATAATTCTGCACTCCCTGTATCTTTTAACCCTTTTATTTTAATTTTTTTTATTTTAAAATAATTACATGACTAATTTTTATCAGATAGTGTTTATATGAGCGTAACTGTTATTTGTATGCATTTTTTTTTAACACACTACCCTCTACGCAAGGTTTTTAGTCGTGCTAACCCGACAATGTAAAATATGATTGCGCTTTTGCGATCACATTTACCTTCAACTTGTAATATGCGTGCTATTTCTTTTATGTAATTAGCAAGAGTCCATGAGCTAGTGACGTATGGGATATACATTCCTACCAGGAGGGGCAAAGTTTCCCAAACCTCAAAATGCCTATAAATACACCCCTCACCACACCCACAAATCAGTTTTACAAACTTTGCCTCCCGTGGAGGTGGTGAAGTAAGTTTGTGCTAGATTCTACGTTGATATGCGCTCCGCAGCAGGTTGGAGCCCGGTTTTCCTCTCAGCGTGCAGTGAATGTCAGAGGGATGTGAAGAGAGTATTGCCTATTTGAATTCAATGATCTCCTTCTACGTGGTCTATTTCATAGGCTCTCTGTTATCGGTCGTAGAGATTCATCTCTTACCTCCCTTTTCAGATCGACGATATACTCTTATAGATACCATTACCTCTACTGATTCTCGTTTCAGTAATGGTTTAGCTTTCTACTACATGTAGATGAGTGTCCTGGGGTAAGTAAGTCTTATTTTTGTGACACTCTAAGCTATGGTTGGGCACTTTTATATAAAGTTCTAAATATTTGTGTTTAAACATTTATTTGCCTTGATTCAGGATGTTCAATATTCCTTATTTCAGACAGTCAGTTTCATTATTTGGGATAATGCATTTGAATAATCAATTTTTTCTTACCTTAAAATTTGACTTTTTTTCCCTGTGGGCTGTTAGGCTCGCGGGGGCTGAAAATGCTTCATTTTATTGCGTCATTCTTGGCGCTGACTTTTTTGGCGCAAAAAATTTTCTTTGTTATTTCCGGCGTCATACTTGTCACCGGACGTTGCGTTATTTTTGACATTTTTTTGCGCCAAAAGTGTCGGCGTTACCGGATGTGGCGTCATTTTTGGCGCTAAAAGCATTTAGGCGCCAAATAATGGGGGCGTCTTTTTTGGCGCTAAAAGATATGGGCGTCATTATTGTCTCCACATTATTTAAGTCTCATTGTTTATTTGCTTCTGGTTGCTAGAAGCTTGTTCACTGGCATTTTTTCCCATTCCTGAAACTGTCATTTAAGGAATTTGATCAATTTTGCTTTATATGTTGTTTTTTCTATTACATATTGCAAGATGTCTCAGATTGACCCTGAATCAGAAGATACTTCTGGAAAATCGCTGCCTGATGCTGGATCTACCAAAGTTAAGTGTATTTGCTGTAAACTTGTGGTATCTGTTCCTCCAGCTGTTGTTTGTAATGAATTTCATGACAAACTTGTTAATGCAGATAATTTTTCCTTTAGTAATGTTACATTACCTGTTGCTGTTCCATCAACATCTAATACTCAGAGTGTTCCTGTTAACATAAGAGATTTTGTTTCTAAATCCATTAAGATGGCTATGTCTGTTATTCCTCCTTCTAGTAAACGTAAAAGGTCTTTTAAAACTTCTCATTTTTCAGATGAATTTTTAAATGAACATCATCATTCTGATTCTGATAATGATTCCTCTGGTTCAGAGGATTCTGTTTCAGAGGTTGATGCTGATAAATCTTCATATTTATTCAAAATGGAATTTATTCGTTCTTTACTTAAAGAAGTCTTAATTGCATTAGAAATAGAGGAATCTGGTCCTCTTGATACTAAATCTAAACGTTTAAATAAGGTTTTTAAATCTCCTGTAGTTGTTCCAGAAGTTTTTCCTGTCCCTGATGCTATTTCTGAAGTAATTTCCAGGGAATGGAATAATTTGGGTAATTCATTTACTCCTTCTAAACGTTTTAAGCAATTATATCCTGTGCCATCTGACAGATTAGAGTTTTGGGACAAAATCCCTAAGGTTGATGGGGCTATCTCTACTCTTGCCAAACGTACTACTATTCCTACGGCAGATAGTACTTCCTTTAAGGATCCTTTAGATAGGAAAATTGAATCCTTTCTAAGAAAAGCTTACTTATGTTCAGGTAATCTTCTTAGACCTGCTATATCTTTGGCAGATGTTGCTACAGCTTCAACTTTTTGGTTGGAAGCTTTAGCGCAACAAGTAACAGATCATAATTCTCATAGCATTGTTAATCTCCTTCAACATGCTAATAATTTTATTTGTGATGCCATCTTTGATATCATTAGGGTTGATGTCAGGTATATGTCTCTAGCTATTTTAGCTAGAAGAGCTTTATGGCTTAAAACTTGGAATGCTGATATGTCTTCCAAGTCAACTTTGCTTTCCCTTTCTTTCCAGGGTAATAAATTATTTGGTTCACAGTTGGATTCTATTATTTCAACTGTTACTGGGGGGAAAGGAACTTTTTTACCACAGGATAAAAAATCTAAAGGTAAATTTAGGTCTACTAATCGTTTTCGTTCCTTTCGTCACAATAAGGAACAAAAGCCTGATCCTTCCCCTACAGGAGCGGTATCAGTTTGGAAACCATCTCCAGTCTGGAATAAATCCAAGCCTTTTAGAAAGCCAAAGCCAGCTCCCAAGTCAACATGAAGGTGCGGCCCTCATTCCAGCCCAGCTGGTAGGGGGCAGATTACGATTTTTCAAAGAAATTTGGATCAATTCGATTCACAATCTTTGGATTCAGAACATTGTTTCACAAGGGTACAGGGTACAGAATAGGCTTCAAGATAAGGCCTCCTGCAAGAAGATTTTTTTTTCCCGTGTCCCAGTAAATCCAGTGAAGGCTCAAGCATTTCTGAAATGTGTGATCTAGAGTTGGCTGGAGTAATTATGCCAGTTCCAGTTCTGGAACAGGGGCTGGGGTTTTACTCAAATATCTTCATTGTACCAAAGAAGGAGAATTCCTTCAGACCAGTTCTGGATTTAAAAATATTGAATCATTATGTAATACCAACATTCAAAATGGTAACTATAAGGACTATTCTGCCTTTTGTTCAGCAAGGGCATTATATGTCCACAATAGATTTACAGGATGCATATCTGCATATTCCGATTCATCCAGATCACTATCAGTTTCTGAGATTCTCTTTCCTAGACAAGCATTACCAGTTTGTGGCTCTGCCGTTGGGCCTAGCAACAGCTCCAAGGATTTTTACAAAGGTTCTCGGTGCCCTTCTGTCTGTAATCAGAGAACAGGGTATTGTGGTATTTCCTTATTTGGACGATATCTTGGTACTTGCTCAGTCTTCACATTTAGCAGAATCTCATACGAATCGACTTGTATTGTTTCTTCGAGAACATGGTTGGAGGATCAATTTACCAAAAAGTTAATTGATTCCTCAGACAAGGGTAACCTTTTTAGGTTTCCAGATAGATTCAGTGTCCATGACTCTGTCTCTGACAGACAAGAGACGTCTAAAATTGGTTTCAGCTTGTCGAAACCTTCAGTCTCAATCATTCCCTTCGGTAGCCTTATGCATGGAAATTCTAGGTCTTATGACTGCTGCATCGGACGCGATCCCCTTTGCTCGTTTTCACATGCGACCTCTTCAGCTCTGTATGCTGAACCAGTGGTGCAGGGATTATACAAAGATATCTCAATTAATATCTTTAAAACCGTTTGTACGACACTCTCTGACGTGGTGGACAGACCACCATCGTTTAGTTCAGGGGGCTTCTTTTGTTCTTCCGACCTGGACTGTGATTTCAACAGATGCAAGTCTGACAGGTTGGGGAGCTGTTTGGGGGTCTCTGACAGCACAAGGGGTTTGGGAATCTCAGGAGGTGAGATTACCAATCAACATTTTGGAACTCCGTGCAATTTTCAGAGCTCTTCAGTCATGGCCTCTTCTAAAGAGAGAGTCGTTCATTTGTTTTCAGACGGACAATGTCACAACCGTGGCATATGTCAATCATCAAGGAGGGACTCACAGTCCTCTGGCTATGAAAGAAGTATCTCGAATACTGGTATGGGCGGAATCCAGCTCCTGTCTAATTTCTGCGGTTCATATCCCAGGTATAGACAATTGGGAAGCGGATTATCTCAGTCGCCAAACGTTACATCCGGGCGAATGGTCTCTTCACCCAGAGGTATTTATTCAGATTGTTCAAATGTGGGGACTTTCAGAAATAGATCTGATGGCTTCTCATCTAAACAAGAAACTTCCCAGGTATCTGTCCAGATCCAGGGATCCTCAGGCGGAGGCAGTAGATGCATTGTCACTTCCTTGGAAGTATCATCCTGCTTATATCTTTCCGCCTCTAGTTCTTCTTCCAAGAGTGATTTCCAAGATTCTAAAGGAGTGCTCATTTGTTCGGCTGGTGGCTCCAGCATGGCCTCACAGGTTTTGGTATGCGGATCTTGTCCGGATGGCTACTTGCCAACCGTGGACTCTTCCGTTAAGACCAGATCTTCTATCGCAAGGTCCTTTTTTCCATCAGGATCTCAAATCCTTAAATTTGAAGGTATGGAGATTGAACGCTTGATTCTCAGTCATAGAGGTTTCTCTGACTCTGTGATTAATACTATGTTACAGGCTCGTAAATCTGTATCTAGGAAGATATATTATCGAGTCTGGAAGATTTACATTTCTTGGTGTATTTCTCATCATTTTTCTTGGCATTCTTTTAGAATTCCTAGAATTTTACAGTTTCTTCAGGATGGTTTGGATAAAGGTTTGTCTGCAAGTTCCTTGAAAGGACAAATCTCTGCTCTTTCTGTTCTTTTCCACAGAAAGATTGCTAGTCTTCCTGATATTCATTGTTTTGTACAAGCTTTGGTTTGTATAAAACCTGTCATTAAGTCAATTTCTCCTCCTTGGAGTTTGAATTTGGTTCTGGGGGCTCTTCAAGCTCCTTCGTTTGAACCTATGCATTCGCTGGACATTAAATTACTTTCTTGGAAAGTTTTATTTCTTTTGGCCATCTCTTCTGCTAGAAGAGTTTCTGAATTATCTGCTCTTTCTTGTGAGTCTCCTTTTCTGATTTTTCATCAGGATAAGGCGGTGTTGCAAACTTCTTTTAAATTTTTACCTAAGGTTGTGAATTCTAACAATATTAGTAGAGAAATTGTGGTTCCTTCATTGTGTCCTAATCCTAAGAATTCTAAGGAAAGATCGTTGCATTCTTTGGATGTAGTTAGAGCTTTGAAATATTATGTTGAAGCTACTAAAAATTTCCGAAAGACTTCTAGTCTATTTGTTGTTATCTTTTCCGGTTCTAGGAAAGGTCAGAAGGCCTCTGCCATTTCTTTGGCGTCTTGGTTAAAGTCTTTGATTCATCATGCTTATGTCGAGTCGGGTAAAAATCTGCCTCAAAGGATTACAGCTCATTCTACTAGGTCAGTTTCTACTTCCTGGGCGTTTAGGAATGAAGCTTCGGTTGATCAGATTTGCAAAGCAGCAACTTGGTCTTCTTTGCATACTTTTACTAAATTCTACCATTTTGATATGTTTTCTTCTTCTGAAGCAGTTTTTGGTAGAAAAGTACTTCAGGCAGCTGTTTCAGTTTGATTCTTCTGCTTATAATTTCAGTTTTTTTCATTATAAGATTTAAACTTTGTTTTGGGTGTGGATTATTTTCAGCGGAATTGGCTGTCTTTATTTTATCCCTCCCTCTCTAGTGACTCTTGCGTGGAAGATCCACATCTTGGGTATTCATTATCCCATACGTCACTAACTCATGGACTCTTGCTAATTACATGAAAGAAAACATAATTTATGTAAGAACTTACCTGATAAATTTCTTTCATATTAGCAAGAGTCCATGAGTAGGGATGGGCGAATGTTTCGCAACATTCGAAAAACGGCACAAATTTTAACACATTCGTTCGTTCGAATCGAATTTCGAATGTTTACATAACATTCTAACATTCGATTTTCGAATGTTCGGTTTTGAATTTTACGATTACATTCGAAAATATTATTTTCGAAAAATTTGAATTTAGATTGTAATAGTATTTCTAATGCTTTTTCTTTAAATGTAATATTCGAATTATGCAATATTCGAATTCGAAAAATTTGAATTTAGATTGTAATAGTATTTTTAATGCTTTTTCTTTAAATGTAATATTCGAATTATGCAATATTCGAATTCGAAAAATTTGAATTTAGATTGTAATAGTATTTCTAATGCTTTTTCTTTAAATGTAATATTCGAATTATGCAATATTCGAATTCGAAAAATTCGAATTTATATTCGAATTCGAAAAATTCAAATTTATATTCGAATTCGAAAAATTCAAATTTATATTCGAATTCGAAAAATTCAAATTTATATTCGAATTCGAAAAATTCAAATTTATATGTTTGTAATAGTATTTCTAATGCTTTCTTTAAATGTAATATTCAAATTATGCAATATTCTATATGGAAACATTTGAAATGATATATTTGTATCTATTATGTATCAATTTACTAGATTCCCGCCCTGCCATATGAACTATTGAACTTCTGAATAGTATTTGTTAAATAGAATGTTAAATTCGAAATTTCGAATGTGGACATTCAATATAATTATAAACATTCGAATTCGAAAGTGACATTCGAAAACTGTAAATAACATTCGATTTTCGAATTTTTAAGAATATTCGTTCTTATCAACATTCGGATTTAGAATTTGAATTTCGGTAATAACATTCGTTCTACATTCGAAATTCGAAAATTTACACATTCGCCCATCCCTATCCATGAGGCCCACCCTTTTTTGTGGTGGTTATGATTTTTTTGTATAAAGCACAATTATTCCAATTCCTTATTTTTTTATGCTTTCGCACTTTTTTCTTATCACCCCACTTCTTGGCTATGCGTTAAACTGATTTGTGGGTGTGGTGAGGGGTGTATTTATAGGCATTTTGAGGTTTGGGAAACTATGCCCCTCCTGGTAGGAATGTATATCCCATACGTCACTAGCTCATAGACTCTTGCTAATATGAAAGAAATTAATTTATCAGGTAAGTTCTTACATAAATTATGTTTTCCGACACACGCAAAAACTTAATATCACTTGCGGGTGACAGCACACTACTTGTAATCTATCCCTTAATATTTTAGCAGAATCCTATGTAGAATAGATTTATGTTTTTAAAACCAGTTATATATATGTATATTTCAACTGCATTTCAAAATGACTGTTGAAATTATAATTTTCTATCCATCAATATGGAGAAAGAAGTTAACTTAGGCCACCATCAGGCTAAAAAAGCACACAAAATACATTATTCATAACTTTAAAATATGCATCTAAGTTTCAGTAATTATTACTTACCAACTCTCAGTTCTCCTCCCGCTATGATGATACAGGTCACATTAAGGACATTGCTAGCATCTGTGGGAAATTCCAGAGTTCCAAGCACATAGAGACCTCGTAGTGGTGGTAGAACTATATCTACAATAATGGTTCTGTCTGGAAAAAAAAATGGAAAAAAAAGTATTGCAGATACAATTTCCTAAGTGGTGCATCTGTAAGTTTAAAGGAATATTATTAGCCCTTTAAGATTTAATTTAATCATTTAAGAATCTAATGACTTAAAAATGTATAATACTTTCCTAGCTTTTAAATTTGTAATCTCCATGGATTAAAGTTAATCAAGATGGATCTAGCAGGAAATTTACTACCAAATTTCCTTTCTTCTCTAAATATTGTGTTTTTCTTTATGCAAGAGTTATTGTATTGTTATATGAGCTATATTCTTTATTCCAACAAATAATTAAAAATAAATTAAACACAATTAAGTTATTGTTTTAAATAAACAAACTTCATGTTTCTTGTTCCTTCCTTTTATTTAATTAGACATTTTATCGTGACTTGGAACTAAGGAACTGACCTTCATTAGAGCAGCCATAAAGTATAACTCTTTATGCGATCATGAATCCAATAATATTAAATGCAATACGTTTTGGATAAAATTACTAGAATTCATTGCAAAATCTATATAATTCATTTAATTTAAAAATCCATGTAATTAAGAGACGAGGTTAGCTTGTCAAAACTGATTCTTATCCTGAATATTGTGCCAAACAGATGCAAACTCACAAAACAGATAAGTCTTAAAGTGATAGTAAACACTGCAAATACAATATTGTACATACATAATATTTGAGTAATAAATCATTATTATTTGTGAATGCCTCCTATTTGTTATATTCTCAATCCTTAAAAAGTATATTTTTTTCATAAGATGGTGAGAGTCCATGAGTCATTATTCCTGGGATTCAACTCTAAGGGGCCCATTTATCAAGCTCCAGATTTAGCATGAGGGCCCGTGTTTCTGGCGAGCCTGCAGGCTAGCCAGAAACAGCCGTTATGAAGCAGCGGTCTAAAGACCGCTGCTCCATAACCTGTCCGCCTACTCTGAGCATTGCCAAAAATCAACCCGATCGAGTATGATCGGGTTGATTGACACCTCCCTGCTGGTGGCCGATTGGCCACGAATCTGCATGGGGCGGCGTTGCTCCAGCAGCTCACAAGAGCTGCTGGTACAATGCTGAAGACGGAGAGCGTATTGTTCTCCGCATTCAGCGAGGTCTGGCGGACCTGATTCTCACTGTCGGATGAGGTCCACCAGACCTTTGATAAATATCCCCCTAAGCCACTAGGAGGAGGTAAACAT
The DNA here is from genome assembly GCF_027579735.1 of Bombina bombina. Classification (NCBI taxonomy): domain Eukaryota; kingdom Metazoa; phylum Chordata; class Amphibia; order Anura; family Bombinatoridae; genus Bombina; species Bombina bombina. Next base: position 96,351,360 of record NC_069502.1, on the reverse strand, counting down.
TCCCAAAGCTCCAAGAGCACTTAATCTCTTCCACCTCCCTGGTAATCTAGTCTTTTCTTTGCCTCCGCAAGAGGAAGGTGAAGAATTGAGGTGGTCCAGATTCTTTGTTGAAAGTGGTCCTTAAACTGATTTGAGGCCCATTTTCCCCTGCTACTGAGAGACATAGGGGAGCTTGGGGTCAGGACTGGTGCTAAGATTTTTGGCTACACAGCTGGACACATTTTGCCCTTTACCCTCTCCCTGAAGAAATTATATACCCTGATGTTACTGCTTCTTCTTTTTTTTATTCTTTGATTAAACCAGTTCACAAGATATAAGAGAGAAAATTACATACATTTCATGTCCATAAAACAGATGACAAATTATGATATGTTAATACAGAAACAATAAGTAAATACATAAACAACCGAAAAATAAGAGTAAACCACATGTCTTCCAAGAATTAATCTCAATTCAAAAAGGTTATCCAGATTTCAAAGTTTCCAACACAAGTACTGTATATTGCAATTCCTGTATATATTATCCCAATATCTTTTGGTACTATCATGCCTGTGAACTATACAAATTTACTTTTATCCCCCCAAACACATAAAATAGACACACAAAAAAAAAGAGAAGAAAAAAACCCAACATAACCATAAATTATAAATAAATCACTCCATCCCTCTATAACATTACTCACTTTAACACAGTCTTTAAATTTTTATGTTACTGATGAAGCTGGTATCTAGGAAAGAGGAAACAGCCCAGTTTTAGCAGCTGATATAAATGGTTTGGTGTTGAAAGATGGAGATAATAACTGTTTTTGAATCGCCAATGTTTGAGCTCTGATCAATGGTAATCATTTATCCAAAAATTCCTGGGTCTTATTATCATTTAATAAATTAATATTCGGAATCTCAAACATAATATGTTGCGTAATATGTTGTAGAAGGGTATTTATAAAGCTTGTAAAACTAGGTGGAGAAGTATCCTTCCACTTCTTCAATATCATGTATTGCATTATCATTATCATTGTACAATAGGTATGGTAGTAATTCGGTCTAATAATTGCCGAATCTGTCAGAAAAAAATATGTCTACCATTAATCTTGAAATGATCTGAAAAAAGTTTGTTGTACCAAAAATGTAATTTGGACCATAATTGTGATGTTACTGCTTCTTAACAAAATGTTCTAATCATGTGTTAAGAAACTATAGATGACTGATTTATCTATAAAGATAGAGAAAATATATTTCAATTATCACATGAAATTCTTGACTGTTAATCTAATTTTTTATAACTATAATAGCTATAATGGTTGATTTCTGCATGAATATACCAAAGCAGTAGCTCTGCATAATGAATCAAACAGTGTTTACAATACATAAAACATACAAACCTGGAGGTAGGATGCCCTATTTCCTTTTTCACAATTATACCTAGACTGATACTAGCATATCTAACAGGAAAATGTATCAAGCTGTAGAGAACCTGTCCACCCGCAAAATTTAAGACTGCCAAAGAGTTCTGGTGTTCAAGGATTATAAGCAGATACTGCATCTTAAATTTGTGGTTGCAAGCTCACTCTTCAAGTTCATTTTCAAGTTCTCAGAAGCTGTGAATGCATTTTGATACATTTTCCCATAAGTATACATTTTTCAAGCACTACAATATATCACATTACCTTATTACCTTGCAATGAAGTACTGGCAAATGTTGGCTAGAGGACGAGTACAATTCACACTTTTTTCAGACAAGTGTCAATGTATGGTGATTATAATGACATTTCTTAACTAATAAAAACAATACTCTGTACTACATGATAATGCAAGACATCTATACACTAATAAGCATGATGCACTGTATAATTAATACAGAGTAGCTATTCACTGATAAAATATATATGCTGTACAGTATAATGATTTTGAGAGTTCATACACTAAAAAACAGAACAGGCTGTCCTGTATAATGATAAAGGGTTCCTATACATGTCGCAGGATATGAAAAGTGTGAGGATTTTTAGTACTCCTACGAGCGCCTATCAGTCCCAGTAATACCCATTAGGCTGTAGGTAGAGGGCAAGTCCCACTGCTGTCAATGTCTCCACTAAATTTTATAAATGCCTTTTTGAGTTTGCCAGGCTCGCAGTCCATTGTACTGTTAATATGTTCTAAAAATGTTGGCAGTTTATACCTTTTTTAGAAGGTCTGTCACAGTCTGTCTAAGATCTCTGAATTTTAAACATAGTTTCCCAAGATTACTGAATAGGTGTCAAATCAAGGCTTTTCAAGGAAGGTGTCTTCTGTCTCACATTCCAAAAGACTTTCCGAATTTTATTAACTGTAGTTAAAGTTTTGGAACAAGACCGAGTATTTTATTACATCTTTTTGCATTATTCCCAAGAAAGAGAGAATTTTTGGACCAATATTGGACTTATTGAATTTAAACAAATTTCGCAGAGTTCCTATTTTCAAAATAGTAACTATCTGGACAATTCTACCCCTTATTCAATAGGGTCAATTTATATCACCATTTAATTTGAATGATACCTTCCTTCTTATTCTTGGACCATCTCCAGTTTCTAAGATTTGCCTTTCAAGACAATTTTTTTTTCAGTTTGTGGCTCTTCCATTTGGTCTATCCATTTTCCAGAATTTTTACAAAGGTTCTCAGAGCTTTCATACCCACAGTCAATTGTTGTTTTCTAAACATGGTTGGAAAATTATTTTAAAAGACTGCTCTTTCTCATTTATCAAGAATCTAATTTCTAGTAAATCATTATAGACAATGCAGCTTTCTCTAACAGATCAGGGATCACAGTTACAGTCAGTTTGCTCACAACTACACTACATTTAACCCATTTGTAGCTTAATGTATGGAAATGTTAGGTATCTGGAACTATCTCATAGAATCTTATGGGATCCTACAGTGAGGAAATCTCCATCCTTGTGAATAGTTTTCCAAACTGAGAACATCCTTTATTCGTCAAACTTGGAAAATAATAATTGCAGACATCATTCTCTGGGGTTCAGTCTGGGGATCCAGGAGAGCACAGGGAGTTTGGTATCCTCAAGAGGCTAAGTTACCAATAATTCTTTGAGGAGTAGAGGGAATGATAAGGGGAAAATTATAGGAAATGGGACACCCCTCCACACGTTATAAGGTAGACGGAAATAACATCATATGAAAGGGCTCAAGAAAGAGACACTGTTGACGTCTACGTGAAAACATATAGAAAACATTATATAGAGACTAGTGATGTCGCGAACCTAAAATTTTCAATTCGCAAACGGCGGACTCGAACTTCCGCAACTGTTCGCGAACCGGGCGAACCGCCATTGACTTCAATAGGCAGGTGAACTTTAAAACCAACAGGGACTCTTTCTGGCCACAATAGTGATGGAAAAGTTGTTTCAAGGGGACTAACACCTGGACTGTGGCATGCCGGAGGGGGATCCATGGCAAAACTCCCACGGAAAATTACATAGTTGATGCAGAGTCTGGTTTTAAGCCATAAAGGGCATAAATCACCTAACATTCCTAAATTGTTTGGAATAACGTGCTTTAAAACATCAGGTATGATGTTGTATCGATCAGGTAGTGTAAGGGTTACGCCAGCTTCACAGTGACAGACCAAACTCCCCGTGTAACGCACCGCAAACAACCGCAAACAGTCCATTTGCACAACCACGAGATAGATATGATAGATAGATACATAGATTACATAGATCAATAGATGCAATATACATTTGATAAATACAATAGATAGTTAGATAGATGTGATAGATAAATAGATAGATTTGATAGATATATCATTTTCCAGACAGAGAATTACAAGACGTGCGGTCTGGGACCCATGGTAAGGTTCCCAGAGGCAGTTGCGGCGCCAGGGGACGTATATATGGCAGGGATTTTAGGAACCGGGAGATGGAAAAAGATGCTTGGTCGGTCCTCCTACTTCAAATTTGGGGCACTGCGTGTGAAATCTACTGTGGCACCAGATATGAGTGGTGTGTTAAGTAGTACAGTACTATTCTGATCAGTTTAATACCTGGTAATCCCCCCTATCGGGGGAGGTGTGTATGGCATGGATTTTAGGAACCGGGAGATGGAAAAAGATGCTTGGTTGGTCCTCCTACTTCAAATTTGGGGCAGTGCGCGTGCAATCTACTGTGGCACCAGATATGAGTGGTGTGTTAAGTAGTACTATTCTGATCAGTTTAATACCTGTTACTCCCCCTATCGGGGGAGGTATATATGGCATGGATTTTAGGAACCGGGAAATGGAAAAAGATGCTTGGTCGGTCCTCCTACTTCAAATTTGGGGCACTGCGCGTGCAATCGTGGCCGGACTTTTAGCCGACGGCCATTTGGCCGACAGACATTTGTCCGACGGACATTTAGCCGAAACACAAGTGGCTGTCACAAAACAGTCCGGCCACGAGATACATAGATTTGATAGATAAATACATAGATTACATAGATCAATAGATGCAATATATATTTGATAGATACGATTGATAGTTAGATAGATTTGATAGATAAATAGATAGATTTGATAAATATATAATTTCCCAGACAGAAAATTACAAGACGTGCGGTCTGGGACCCATGGTAAGGTTCCCAGAGGCAGTTGCGGCGCCAGGGGATGTGTACATGGCATGGATTTTCGGAACCAGGAGATGGGAAAAGATGCTTGGTCGGTCCTTCTACTTCAAATTTAAGGCACTGCGCATACAATCGTGGCCGGACTTTTAGCCGACGGACATTTGTCCAACGGACATTTGGCCCAAACACCAGTGGTTGTCACAAAACAGTCCGGCCACGAGATAGATAGATTTGATAGATAGATACATAGATTACATAGATCAATAGATGCAATATACATTTGATAGATACGATTGATAGTTAGATAGATTTGATAGATAAATAGATAGATTTGATAAATATATAATATCCCAGACAGAGAATTACAAGACGTGCAGTCTGGGACCCATGGTAAGGTTCCCAGAGGCAGTTGCGGCACCAGGGGACGTGCATATGGCATGGATTTTTGGAACCAGGAGATGGGAAAAGATGCTTGGTCGGTCCTCCTACTTCAAATTTGGGGCACTGCGCGTGCAATCGTGGCCGGACCACACAAACACAAGTGGCTGTCACAAAACAGTCCGGCTACGAGATAGATAGATTTGATAGATAAATACATAGATTACATAGATCAATAGATGCAATATACATTTGATAGATACGATTGATAGATAGATTTGGTAGATAAATAGATAGATTTGATAAATATATAATTTCCCAGACAGAGAATTACAAGACGTGCGATCTGGGACCCATGGTAAGGTTCCAAGAGGCAGTTGCGGCGGGGACGTGTATATGGCATGGATTTTCGGAACCGTGAGATGGAAAAAGATGCTTGGTCGGTCCTCCTACTTTAAATTTGGGGCACTGCGCATGCAATTGTGGCCGGACTTTTAGCCAACGGACATTTGTCCGACGGACATTTGTCCGAAAGACATTTGGCCGAAACACAAGTGGCTGTCACAAAACAGTCCGGCCATGAGATAGATAGATTTGATAGATAGATACATAGATTACATAGATCAATAGATGCAATATACATTTGATAGATACGATTGATAGTTAGATAGATTTGATAGATAAATAGATTGATTTGATAGATATATAATTTACCAGACAGAGAATTACAAAACGTGCGTTCTGGGACCCATGGTAAGGTTACTTCCTTTTGCACAATCGAGTACAGGTTGGGGATTGCCTTTTGTGCAAAGAAATTGTGGCCGGGTACCTTCCACTGCGGTGTCCCCTATCAGGGGACGTGTATATGGCATGGATTTTAGGAACCAGGAGATGGAAAAAGATTCTTGGACACCCAGTACAGGTCGTTCTCCTTCAGCCTTTTTATACAAGGCACATAACAGGGATTAAACTGCTAAGAATAGTACTACTTAACACACCACTCATATCTGGTGGCACAGTAGATTGCAGAAAAATTAGGCATGTACACATGCCTGAAAAATTAGGTATTGTTGCAGCCGCTGCTGTAGCAGCGGCCAGAAAAATTGATGTTTGTTTGACAGTTAGAAAGTGCCCTAAAACATTGCCACTTGAACCCTAGTTGTTGGCGGATAAGTCACGCAAGTCATCCTTCATTCGAAGATAAAATACAGCAGCGTGTGGACCATTTTTAGCCCAAGGCAGCTCATCTCATCAGGCCTTTTTTACTCGAATGTGTCGCCCAATGTCAGTCCATTCGGGATCCATCCCCCATTCATTTTAATAAAGGTGAGGTAATCAAGACTTTTTTGACCTAGGCGACTACTCTTCTCAGTGACAATACCTCCTGCTGCACTGAAGGTCCTTTCTGACAGGACACTTGAAGCGGGGCAGTCCAGAAGTTGGGATAGCTCAGGCCACAGGTCAAGCCTGCACACCCAGCAGTCAAGGGGTTCATCGCTCCTCAGAGTGTCCAGATCTGCAGTTAAGGCGAGGTAGTCTGCTACCTGTCGGTTGAGTCGTTCTCTGAGGCTGGATCCCGAAGGGCTGTGGCGATGCATAGGAGTTAAAAAGGTCCGCATGTCCTCCATCAACAACACGTCTGGAAAGCATCCTGTCCTTGCCGGCGTGGTCGTGGGAGGAGGAGTATTACTTTCACCTCTTCCCCTGTTAGATTCCCGTTGCGCTGTGACATCACCCTTATACGCTGTGTAAAGCATACTTTTTAATTTATTTTTGAACTGCTCCATCCTTTCCAACTTGCGGGAATTCGGTAACATTTCAGTCACTTTATGCTTATACCGGGGGTCTAATAGTGTGGACACCCAGTACAGTTCATTCTCCTTCAGCTTTTTTATACGAGTGTCCCTCAACAGGCACAACAGCATAAAAGACCCCATTTGCACAATAATGGAAGCCGATCTACTCATGTCCCGTTCCTCGTCCTCACTGATCTCACTGAAGGTATCTTCTTCCCCCCAGCCACGTACAACACCACGGGTACCAGATAGGTGACAACAAGCACCCTGGGATGCCTGTTGTGCTTGGTCTTCCTCCTCAAAACCACATTCCTCCTCTGACTCCTCTTCCTCACAATCCTCTTCCTGCGTTGCCGCTGGTCCAGCAAGCGATGCTGATAAGGCTGTTTCTGGTGGTGATGGTGACCACAATTCTTCCTCTTCCTCTTCACGCTCATCTACGGCCTGATCCAGCACTCTTCGCAGGGCACGCTAAAGGAAGAAAACAAATGGTATGATGTCGCTGATGGTGCCTTCGGTGCGACTGACTAGGTTTGTCACCTCCTCAAAAGGATGCATGAGCCTACAGGCATTGCGCATGAGCGTCCAGTAACGTGGCAAAAAAAATTCCTAGCTCCCCAGAGGCTGTCCTAGCACCCCGGTCATACAAATACTCGTTAACGTCTTTTTCTTGTTGGAGCAGGCGGTCGAACATTAGGAGTGTTGAATTCCAACGTGTCGGGCTGTCGCAAATCAAGCGCCTCACTGGCAGGTTGTTTCGCCGCTGGATATCTGACAAGTGCGCCATGGCCGTGTAGGAACGCCTGAAATGGCCACACACCTTCCTGGCCTGCTTCAGGACATCCTGTAAGCCTGGGTACTTATGCACAAAGCGTTGAACAATCAGATTACACACATGTGCAATGCACGGCACACGTGTCAACTTGCCCAATTTCAATGCCGCCACCAAATTACTTCCGTTGTCAGAAACCACTTTGCCGATCTCCAGTTGGTGCGGAGTCAGCCACTGATCCACCTGTGTGTTCAGGGCGGACAGGAGTGCTGCTGCGGTGTGACTCTCTGCTTTCAGGCAAGTCAACCCCAAGACGGCATGACACTGCCGTATCCAGGATGTGGAATAGTACCTGGGGAGCTGGGGGGGTGCCGTTGATGTGGAGCAAGATGCAGCAGCAGAAAAGGACTCAGCCGAGGAGGTTATGGAAGAGGATGGAGTAGGAGGAGTAGAGGAGGTGGCAGCAGGCCTGCCTGCAAGTCGTGGCGGTGTCACCAACTGCTCTGCAGAGCCACGCATTCTATGCTTGGCAGCCGTCAGCAGGTTTACCCAATGCGCAGTGTAGGTGATATACCTGCCCTGACCATGCTTTGCAGACCAGCTATCAGTGGTCAGATGGACCCTTGCCCCAACACTGTGTGCCAGACATGCCATTACTTCCTTTTGCACAATCGAGTACAGGTCGGGGATTGCCTTTTGTGTAAAGAAATTTCGGCCGGGTACCTTCCACTGCGGTGTCCCAATAGCTACAATTTTTTTGAACGCCTCAGACTCCACCAGCTTGTGTGGTAAAAGCTGGCAGGCTAAGAGTTCAGACAAGCCAGCTGTCAGATTCCGGGCAAGGGGCAGATGAGCAGGAACTGCTCCGGAAGAGAGACGGATTGGCGGATGGTTGAGAGGGGGCAAGGAGCACAGCAGTGGTTGACGTGGCTGAAGATGCTGGACCAGGAGGAGGATGGCGGCTTTGAGTTTGTGTGCTGCTTGTCCTCATGTGTTCATCCCATAGGCGTTTGTGATGTGAGATCATGTGCCTTCGCAAAGCAGTTGTACCTAGGTGGGTGTTGGACTTCCCACTACTCAGTTTCTTTTGGCACAGGTTGCAAATGGCATTGCTGTTGTCAGAGGCAGACACATAAAAAAATGCCACACTGCTGAGCTCTGCGATGACGGCATTCTGGTGGTGGCAACAGCATGCGTTGATTGGCGTGCTGTCTGGCTGACCCCGGGTGCCAATGCATGCTGTCTGACTGTGCCACTAGCTCCTTGCGATGACCTCCCCCTGCTTCCAACTCGTCTCTTCCTCCTCCTCCTCTCTGTCTCCCCATCTGAACTTTCCCCCTGTTCTTCTTCTCTTCTACCGGGTGCCCACGTGACATCCACGGACGCATCGTCATCATCAACCCCTTCACTTGTATCTGACAACTCAACAACGGAAGCAACGGCGGGTACAACATCATCATCATCACCACACCGTGTGTCGTCCATGTCTGTAATGCTGCCTGACTGAGACATATCACAGTTATCTACATCCTCTGTCAATGATGGTTGCGCATCACTCATTTCTTCACACTGAGGTGTACATAACTCCTCTGACAGATCAAGTGAGGCGGCTGTGGTGCTAGTGTCGGTGGTGGTGGCAGGCGGGCGAGTGGTAAGTTCAGAGGTGCCCAAAGCTAAGCTAGAGGAGGAGGATGGTACGTCAAGGTTACGAGCGGAAGCTGTAGAAGATTGGGTGTCCTGTGTTATAAAGTCAACTATTTCATCAGAACTTTTCGTGTTCATGGTATGTGGCCTAACACTGGGCATTATTCTATGGCCAAAGGGAATCACAGCACCACAACCACGACGGCCCCTGCGGGTTGGCCTGCCTCTGCCTGTCATTTTTTTTTTCAATTAGTACTACTATGCATGCAAGCTACTGTGAGTGGGCACAGTATACGCTGTGAGCCTGACACAAAAAACCAGACTGATGTTTCACAGTAATTTTTTTTTTTTTTTTAAATGTACACTGACACTACTATTAAACAAGATAATATGAGTGGTGGCACTGGTCAAGTGGGCACAGTATACGCTGTGAGCCTGACACAAAAAAGCAGACTGATGTTTCACAGTCAAAATAGTTTTTTTATTTTTAAAATGTACACTTACACTACTATTAAACAAGATAATGTGAGTGGTGGCACTGGACAAGTGGGCACAGTATATGCTGTGAGACTGACACAAAAAAGCAGACTGATGTTTCACAGTCAAAATAGTTGTTTTATTTTTAAAATGTACACTTACACTACTATTAAACACGATAATATGAGTGGTGGCACTGGGCAAGTGGGCACAGTATACGCTGTGAGCCTGACACACACGCTGGCAGTGGCAGGCTGGCCTGACAACTGCAATTAGATTACACTAGCAGACTGATGTAAAAGGTTTTTTTTTTTAATTTACACTAATGTTACACCAGATATGACTGGTGGTGGCACTGAGCGAGTAGGCACAGTATATGCTGTGAGCCTGACACACATGCTGGCAGTGGCAGGCGGGCAACTGCTATTAGATTACACTAGCAGACTGATGTAAAAGTTTTTTTTTTTTAAATTTACACTACTGTTACACCAGATATGACTGGTGGTGGCACTGAGCAAGTAGGCACAGTATATGCTGTGAGCCTGACACACAGGCTGGCAGTGGCAGGCTGGCCTGCTGGCAACTGTAATTAGATTACACTAGCAGACAGATGTAAAAGTTTTTTTTTAATTTACACTAATGTTACACCAGATATGAGTGATGGCACTGAGCGAGTAGGCACAGTATATGCTGTGAGCCTGATACACAGGCTGGCAGTGGCAGGCAGGCAACTGCTATTAGATTACACTAGCAGACTGATGTAAAAACATTTTTTTTTAAATTTACACTACTGTTACACCAGATATGACTGGTGGTGGCACTGAGCAAGTAGGCACAGTATATCCTGTGAGCCTGACACACAGGCTGGCAGTGGCAGGCTGGCCTGCTGGCAACTGAAATTAGATTACACTAGCAGACTGATGTAAAAGTTTTTTTTTTTTTATATTTACACTAATGTTACACCAGATATGAGTGGTGGCACTGAGCGAGTAGGCACAGTATATGCTGTGAGCCTGACACACAGGCTGGCAGTGGCAGGTAGGCAACTGCTATTAGATTACACTAGCAGACTGATGTAAAAGTTTTTTTTTTTTATATTTACACTAATGTTACACCAGATATGAGTGGTGGCACTGAGCGAGTAGGCACAGTATATGCTGTGAGCCTGACACACAGGCTGGCAGTGGCAGGTAGGCAACTGCTATTAGATTACACTAGCAGACTGATGTAAAAGTTTTTTTTTTTTTTAATTTACACTACTGTTACACCAGATATGACTGGTGGTGGCACTGAGCAAGTAGGCACAGTATATGCTGTGAGCCTGACACACAGGCTGGCAGTGGCAGGCTGGCCTGCTGGCAACTGAAATTAGATTACACTAGCAGACTGATGTAAAAGTTTTTGTTTTTTAAATTTACACTAAATGTTAAACCAGATATGAGTGGTGGCACTGAGCAAGTAGGCACAGTATATGCTGTGAGCCTGACACAGGCTGGCAGTGGCAGGCAAGCAACTGCTATTAGATTACACTAGCAGACTGATGTAAAAGTTTTTTCTCCTGTTAAGTGTAGTCAGTCCACGGGTCATCATTACTTATGGGATATTAACTCCTCCCCAACAGGAAGTGCAAGAGGATCACCCAAGCAGAGCTGCTATATAGCTCCTCCCCTCTACGTCACACCCAGTCATTCTCTTGCACCCAACTAATAGATAGGATGTGTGAGAGGACTGTGGTGATTAAACTTAGTTTTTTATATCTTCAATCAAAAGTTTGTTATTTTAAACGACACCGGAGTGTGTTGTTTCCTTCTCAGGCAGAATTTGAAGAAGAATCTACCTGAGTTTTTGTATATGATCTTAGCGGACGTAACTAAGATCCGTTTGCTGTTCTCGGCCATTCTGAGGAGTAAGGTAACTTCAGATCAGGGGACAGCGGGCAGGTTCACCTGCAAAGAGGTATGTTGCAGTATATTATTTTCTAAGGAATGGAATTGACTGAGAAAATACTGCTAATACCGATATAATGTAAGTACAGCCTTAAATGCAGTAGTAGCAACTGGTATCAGGCTGATATGTATATATGTTTACACTTAAGTATTTCTGGGGAATGGCACTTCACTGGGAAAATACTGTATGCATATAACTTTTAGCCTAACTTGCAGTGTGAGCGACTAGCAGCAGGCTTTTTAATGACATTTCATATATTAGATTTTAAACGTTTACTGGCATGTTAAATCGTTTAATTATCTGAGGTACTTGGTGAAAATTGTTTTGGGCTTTATTTTCCACATGGCTGTCGTTTGTTTTAAATTAAAACAGTTTACTGAGCTTCCCTCACTGTTGTAGTGTGAGTGGGAGGGGCCTATTTTGGCGCTTTTACTACGCATCAGAAATTCAGTCACAGTCTGTCTTTTTCTCCCTGCATGATCCAGGACGTCTCCACAGAGCTCAGGGGTCTTCAAAACTAGTTTTGAGGGAGGTAATCACTCACAGCAGACCTGTGAGACTGTGCTTGACTGTGATAAAAACACTTATATTGTCAATTGCTATACGTTTTTTTCTGATATTAAGGGTTAATCATCCATTGCTAATGAGTGCAATCCTTTGCTAAATTTGGTTTAACTAATCCGGTTCATTGTTATTCAACTGTGTTAGTTTTTTTGTGTGCTTCTTAAAGGCACAGTAACGTTTTTACATATTGCTTGTAAATTTAGTTGAAAAGTATTTCCAAGCTTGCTAGTCTAATTGCTAGTTTGTTTAAACATGTCTGACACAGAGGAATCTCTTTGTGCAATATGTTCAAAAGCCAAGGTGGAGCCCAATAGAAATTTATGTACTAATTGCATTGATGCTACTTTAAATAAAAGTCAATCTGTACATGTTAAGCAACATTCACCAGACAACGAGGGGGAAGTTATGCCGACTAACTTGCCTCACGTGTCAGTACCTGCATCTCCCGCTCAGGAGGTGCGTGATATTGTAACGCCAAGTACATCAGGGCGGCCATTACAAATCACTTTACAAGACATGGCTAATGTTATGACTGAAGTTTTGTCTAAATTGCCAGAACTTAGAGGTAAACGAGATCACTCTGGGATGAGAACAGAGTATACTGATAATGCTAGGGCCATGTCTGATACTGCGTCACAATTTGCAGAGCATGAGGACGGAGAGCTTCATTCTGCGGGTGACGGATCTGATCCAAATAAATTGGATTCAGACATTTCAAATTTTAAGTTTAAGCTGGAAAACCTCCGTGTATTGCTAGGGGAGGTGTTAGCGGCTCTGAATGATTGTAACACAGTTGCAATCCCAGAGAAAATGTGTAGGTTGGATAAATATTTTGCGGTACTGACAAGTACTGACGTTTTTCCTATACCTAAGAGACTTACTGAAATTATTACTAAGGAGTGGGACAGACCCGGTGTGCCTTTCTCACCCCCTCCTATATTCAGAAAAATGTTTCCAATAGACGCCACCACACGGGACTTATGGCAAACGGTCCCTAAGGTGGAGGGAGCAGTTTCTACTTTAGCTAAGCGTACCACTATCCCGGTGGAGGATAGCTGTGCCTTTTCAGATCCAATGGATAAAAAGTTAGAGGGTTACCTTAAGAAAATGTTTGTTCAACAAGGTTTTATATTACAACCCCTTGCATGCATTGTGCCTGTCACGGCTGCGGCAGCATTTTGGTTTGAGTCTCTGGAAGAGACCCTTGACTCAGCGACATTAGATGAGATTTCACTTAAGCTTAAAACCCTTAAGCTAGCTAATTCATTTATTTCTGATGCCGTAGTACATTTAACTAAACTTACGGCTAAGAATTCCGGATTCGCCATTCAGGCACGCAGAGCGCTGTGGCTAAAATCCTGGTCAGCTGATGTAACTTCTAAATCGAAACTACTTAACATACCTTTCAAGGGGCAGACTTTATTCGGGCCCGGTTTGAAAGAAATTATCGCTGATATTACGGGAGGTAAAGGCCATGCCCTGCCTCAAGACAGAGCCAAACCCAGGGCTAGACAGTCTAATTTTCATGCCTTTCGTAACTTCAAGGCAGGAGCAGCTTCAACTTCCTCTGCTCCAAAACAGGAAGGAGCTGTTGCTCGCTACAGACAAGGCTGGAAACCTAACCAGGCCTGGAACAAGGGCAAGCAGGCCAGAAAGCCTGCTGCTGCCCCTAAGACAGCATGAAGTGAGGGCCCCCGATCCGGTAACGGATCTAGTGGGGGGCAGACTCTCTCTCTTCGCCCAGGCTTGGGCAAGAGATGTCCAGGATCCCTGGGCGTTGGAGATCATATCTCAGGGATATCTTCTGGACTTCAAAGCTTCTCCTCCACAAGGGAGATTTCACCTTTCAAGGTTGTCAACAAACCAGATAAAGAAAGAGGCGTTTCTACGCTGTGTACAAGACCTTTTACTAATGGGAGTGATCCATCCAGTTCCGCGGTCGGAACACGGACAAGGGTTTTACTCAAATCTGTTTGTGGTTCCCAAAAAAGAGGGAACCTTCAGACCAATATTGGATTTAAAGATCCTAAATAAATTCCTAAGAGTTCCATCATTCAAGATGGAAACTATTCGGACAATCTTACCCATGATCCAAAGAGGTCAGTACATGACCACAGTGGATTTAAAGGATGCTTACCTTCACATACCGATTCACAGAGAACATTACCGGTATCTAAGGTTTGCCTTCCTAGACAAGCATTACCAGTTTGTAGCTCTTCCCTTCGGGTTGGCTACGGCTCCAAGAATCTTTACAAAGGTTCTGGGCTCTCTTCTGGCGGTACTAAGACCGCGAGGAATTTCGGTAGCTCCGTACCTAGACGACATTCTGATACAAGCGTCAAGCTTTCAAACTGCCAAGTCTCATACAGAGTTAGTACTGGCATTTCTAAGGTCACATGGGTGGAAAGTAAACGAGGAGAAGAGTTCTCTCTTACCACTCACAAGAGTTCCCTTCTTGGGGACTCTTATAGATTCTGTAGAAATGAAAATTTACCTGACAGAGGACAGGTTAACAAAGCTTCTAAATGCTTGCCGTGCCCTTCATTCCATTCAACACCTGTCAGTGGCTCAATGCATGGAGGTAATCGGCTTAATGGTAGCGGCAATGGACATAGTTCCTTTTGCACGCCTGCACCTCAGACCGCTGCAATTGTGCATGCTAAGTCAGTGGAATGGGGATTACTCAGATTTGTCCCCTACGCTGAATCTGGATCAGGAGACCAGAGATTCTCTTCTATGGTGGCTTTCTCGGCCACATCTGTCCAGGGGGATGCCCTTCAGCAGGCCAGACTGGACAATTGTAACTACAGACGCCAGCCTACTAGGTTGGGGCGCTGTCTGGAATTCCCTGAAGGCTCAGGGATCATGGACTCAAGAGGAGAGTCTCCTTCCAATAAACATTCTGGAATTGAGAGCAGTTCTCAATGCCCTTCTGGCTTGGCCTCAGTTAGCAACTCTGAGGTTTATCAGGTTTCAGTCGGACAACATCACGACTGTGGCTTACATCAACCATCAGGGAGGGACAAGAAGTTCCTTAGCGATGATGGAAGTATCAAAGATAATTCGCTGGGCAGAGTCTCACTCTTGCCACCTGTCAGCGATCCACATCCCAGGAGTGGACAACTGGGAGGCGGATTTCCTAAGTCGCCAGACTTTTCATCCGGGGGAGTGGGAACTTCATCCGGAGGTCTTTGCCCAAATACTTCGACGTTGGGGCAAACCAGATATGGATCTCATGGCGTCTCGCCGGAACGCCAAGCTTCCTCGTTACGGGTCCAGGTCCAGGGACCCGGGAGCGGTCCTGATAGATGCCTTGACAGTACCTTGGACCTTCAGGATGGCTTATGTGTTTCCACCCTTCCCGATGCTTCCTCGTTTGCTTGCCAGGATCAAACAGGAGAAAGCATCAGTGATTCTAATAGCGCCTGCGTGGCCACGCAGGACCTGGTATGCAGATCTAGTGGACATGTCATCCTGTCCACCTTGGTCTCTGCCTCTGAGACAGGACCTTCTAATTCAGGGTCCTTTCAAACATCAAAATCTAATTTCTCTGAAGCTGACTGCATGGAAATTGAACGCTTAATTTTATCAAAGCGTGGATTTTCGGAGCCAGTAATTGATACCTTAATACAGGCTAGGAAACCTGTTACCAGGAAAATTTACCATAAGATATGGCGTAAATACTTACACTGGTGCGAATCCAAGGGTTACTCATGGAGTAAGGTTAGGATTCCTAGGATATTGTCTTTTCTACAAGAAGGTTTAGAAAAGGGTTTATCTGCTAGTTCGTTAAAGGGACAGATCTCAGCTCTGTCCATCCTTTTACACAAGCGTCTGTCAGAAGTTCCAGACGTTCAGGCTTTTTGTCAGGCTTTGGCCAGGAT
Source organism: Bombina bombina (assembly GCF_027579735.1). Lineage (NCBI taxonomy): Eukaryota > Metazoa > Chordata > Amphibia > Anura > Bombinatoridae > Bombina > Bombina bombina. Next base: position 96,335,308 of record NC_069502.1, on the reverse strand, counting down.
TAAGCCTGTGTTTAAAACTGTTGCTCCGCCGTGGAGCTTAAACTTAGTTCTTAACGTTTTACAGGGTGTTCCGTTTGAACCCCTTCACTCCATTGATATCAAGCTGTTATCTTGGAAAGTTCTGTTTTTAATGGCTATTTCCTCGGCTCGTAGAGTCTCTGAATTATCAGCCTTACATTGTGATTCTCCGTATCTGATTTTTCATTCAGATAAGGTAGTTCTGCGTAATAAACCTGGGTTCTTACCTAAGGTAGTCACTAACAAGAATATCAATCAAGAGATTGTTGTTCCATCATTGTGTCCTAACCCTTCTTCAAAGAAGGAACGACTTCTGCACAATCTAGAAGTAGTCCGTGCCCTGAAATTTTATTTACAGGCAACTAAAGATTTTCGACAAACTTCTTCCCTGTTTGTCGTTTATTCTGGACAGAGGAGAGGTCAAAAAGCATCTGCTACCTCTCTATCCTTTTGGCTTCGTAGCATAATACGCTTAGCCTATGAGACTGCTGGACAGCAACCTCCTGAAAGGATTACAGCTCATTCTACTAGAGCTGTGGCTTCCACTTGGGCCTTTAAGAACGAGGCCTCTGTTGAACAGATTTGCAAGGCTGCAACTTGGTCTTCTCTTCATACTTTTTCCAAATTTTACAAATTTGACACTTTTGCTTCTTCGGAGGCTGTTTTTGGGAGAAAGGTTCTTCAGGCAGTGGTTCCTTCCGTATAGAGATCCTGCCTGTCCCTCCCGTCATCCGTGTACTTAGCTTTGGTATTGGTATCCCATAAGTAATGATGACCCGTGGACTGACTACACTTAACAGGAGAAAACATAATTTATGCTTACCTGATAAATTCCTTTCTCCTGTAGTGTAGTCAGTCCACGGCCCGCCCTGTTTTTTAAGGCAGGTCTAAATTTTTAAATTATACTCCAGTCACCACTGCACCCTATAGTTTCTCCTTTGGTTCTCGGTCGAATGACTGGGTGTGACGTAGAGGGGAGGAGCTATATAGCAGCTCTGCTTGGGTGATCCTCTTGCACTTCCTGTTGGGGAGGAGTTAATATCCCATAAGTAATGATGACCCGTGGACTGACTACACTACAGGAGAAAGGAATTTATCAGGTAAGCATAAATTATGTTTTTTTTTAAATTTACACTAATGTTACACCAGATATGACTGGTAGTGGCACTGAGCAAGTAGGCACAGTATATGCTGTGAGCCTGACACACAGACTGGCAGTGGCAGGCTGGCCTGGCAAATGAAATTAGATTACACTAGCAGACTTATGTAAAAGTTTTTTTTTTTTAAATTTACACTAATGTTACACCAGATATGGGTGGTGGCAGTGAGCAAGTAGGCACAGTATATGCTGTGAGCCTGGCACACGCTGAGAGGCAGGCAAATGCAATTAGATTACAAAGAATAAAAAAAGAATTAAAAAAAATGATGTTCTAGCCCTAAAAAGGGCTTTTTGGGGTGCTATCCTTACAGCAGAGATCAAATGAGCCCTTCAGGACTGTAGTGGACACTGAATACACTAGCCTAGCTATCAATTTCCCTATAAAATCAGCAGCAGCTATACTATCCCTCCTCTCACTAAGAATGCAGGATCAGAATGAATCTAAAATGGCTGCTGCCCAGGAGCTGGGAGGGTCTGGGAGGGAGTGTCTGCGGCTGATGATGAATAGGGGGCGGATCGAACATCGCATATGTTCGCCCGCCGCGGCGAACGCGAACAAGCTATGTTCGCCGGGAACTATTCGCCGGTGAACTATTCGCGACATCACTAATAGAGACCCATAAGAGGATTAACAAAAAAAGGACTTATCCAGGTTGAGAAAAATGTTAACTGGAGGTATGCCTATGCAAATAGGACTCTAGATTTTGATGTAAGATATATTCTCATTGTAACCTACAGGGAGTGCAGAATTATTAGGCAAGTTGTATTTTTGAGGATTAATTTTATTATTGAACAACAACCATGTTCTCAATGAACCAAAAAAACTCATTAATATCAAAGCTGAATATTTTTGGAAGTAGTTTTTAGTTTGTTTTTAGTTTTAGCTATTTTAGGGGGATATCTGTGTGTGCAGGTTACTATTACTGTGCATAATTATTAGGCAACTTAACAAAAAACAAATATATACTTATTTCAATTATTTATTTTTAACAGTGAAACCAATATAACATCTCAACATTCACAAATATACATTTCTGACATTCAAAAACAAAACAAAAACAAATCAGTGACCAATATAGCCACCTTTCTTTGCAAGGACACTCAAAAGCCTGCCATCCATGTATTCTGTCAGTGTTTTGATCTGTTCACCATCAACATTGCGTGCAGCAGCAACCACAGCCTCCCAGACACTGTTCAGAGAGGTGTACTGTTTTCCCTCCTTGTAAATCTCACATTTGATGATGGACCACAGGTTCTCAATGGGGTTCAGATCAGGTGAACAAGGAGGCCATGTCATTAGATTTTCTTCTTTTATACCCTTTCTTGCCAGCCACGCTGTGGAGTACTTGGACGCGTGTGATGGAGCATTGTCCTGCATGAAAATCATGTTTTTCTTGAAGGATGCAGACTTCTTCCTGTACCACTGCTTGAAGAAGGTGTCTTCCAGAAACTGGCAGTAGGACTGGGAGTTGATGATACCAGCCCAAACCAGTACTCCACCTCCACCTTGCTGGCGTCTGAGTCGGACTGGAGCTCTCTGCCCTTTACCAATCCAGCCACGGGCCCATCCATCTGGCCCATCAAAACTCACTCTCATTTCATCAGTCCATAAAACCTTAGAAAAATTAGTCTTGAGATATTTCTTGGCCCAGTCTTGACGTTTCAGCTTGTGTGTCTTGTTCAGTAGTGGTCGTCTTTCAGCCTTTCTTACCTTGGCCATGTCTCTGAGTATTGCACACCTTGTGCTTTTGGGCACTCCAGTGATGTTGCAGCTCTGAAATATGGCCAAACTGGTGGCAAGTGGCATCTTGGCAGCTGCACGCTTGACTTTTCTCAGTTCATGGGCAGTTATTTTGTGCCTTGGTTTTTCCACACGCTTCTTGCTACCCTGTTGACTATTTTGAATGAAACGCTTGATTGTTCGATGATCACGCTTCAGAAGCTTTGCAATTTTAAGAGTGCTGCATCCCTCTGCAAGATATCTCACTATTTTTTACTTTTCTGAGCCTGTCAAGTCCTTCTTTTGACCCATTTTGCCAAAGGAAAGGAAGTTGCCTAATAATTATGCACACCTGATATAGGGTGTTGATGTCATTAGACCACACCCCTTCTCATTACAGAGATGCACATCACCTAATATGCTTAATTGGTAGTAGGCTTTCGAGCCTATACAGCTTGGAGTAAGACAACATGCATAAAGAGGATGATGTGGTCAAAATACTCATTTGCCTAATAATTTTGCACTCCCTGTATATGTGAATTTGCTGATGTTAAAGGTAGAGGAGTGTGGTTAATAAAAATTATTTCAACTAAATATAGTGTATTTGTATTTAATGTACATAGCTCACATGTCAATGTCCTTCATATGGGGAATATGTTCCAAGTATTTTAAAATAGATATTCCTATATACACTCACCAAACACTTTATTAGGTACACCATGCTAGTATCGGGTTGGACCCACTTTTGCCTTCAGAACTGCCTTAATTCTTCGTGGCATAGATTGAAAAAGGTGTTGGAAACATTCCTCAGAAATTTTGGTCCATATTGACATGATAGCTTCACGCACATGATGTGAATCACCCGTTCCACCACATCCCAAAGGTGCTCTATCTTGTGACTGTGGAGGCCATTGGAGTACTGTGAACTCATTGGGGGGTAGTTATCAAGCCGTCAACCTCAAATACGCTGGAATTCCGCAGCGTATTTGTGGCGAGGCTGATTCGCCTTAGTTATCAAAGGCTCGAGACCAGCTAAAGTAGAATTTAGTGACGTAAGCTTCGATCCGCCGGACTCAGTCTGACACAGATTGACTAATCTGCCCCCCCCTACACCGCCGCAACTAAATAAAGTTATTACCCCCTAAACCGCCGCTCCCGGAGCCCACCGACACTATAATAAATATGTTAACCCCTAAACCGCCGCTCCCAGAGCCCACCGCAAGCTACTCTATACATATTAACCCCTAAACCGCCGTTCCCGGAGCCCACCGCAACTATAATAAATGTATTAACCCCTATCATGCCCCCCCTACACCGTCGCCACCTATAATAAATTTATTAACCCCTAATCTGCCCCCCCTACACCGTCGCCACCTATAATAAATTTATTAACCCCTAATCTGCCCCCCCTACACTGTCGCCACCTATAATAAATTTATTAACCCCTATCCTGCCCCCCACTACACCACCGCCACTGTAATAAAATTATTAACCCCTAAACCTAAGTCTAACCCTAACCCTAATGCCCACCTAACTTAAATATTAATTAAATAAATCTAAATAATATTTTTATTATTAACTAAATTAATCCTATTTAAAACTAAATACTTACCTTTAAAATAAACCCTAATATAGCTACAATATAAATAATAATTATATTGTAGCTATCTTAGGATTTATTTTTATTTTACAGGCAACTTTCAATTTATTTTAACTAGGTACAATAGCTATTAAATAGTTATTAACTATTTAATAGCTTACCTAGCTAAAATAAACTGAAATTTACCTGTAAAATAAATCCTAACCTAAGTTATAATTACACCTAACACCTAATACTTTAATAAATTATTCCTATTTAAAACTAAATACTTACCTGCAAAATAAACCCTAAGATAGCTACAATATAAATAATAATTATATTGTAGCTATCTTAGGATATATATTTATTTTACAGGTAACTTTGTATTCATTTTAGCTAGGTAGAATAGTTATTAAATAGTTATTAACTATTTAATAACTACCTAGCTAAAAGAAATACAAAATTACCTGTAAAATAAATCCTAACCTAAGTTACAATTAAACCTAATACTACACTATCATTAAATTAATTAAATAAACTACCTACAAATAACTACAATTAAATACAATTACATAAACTAACTAAAGTACAAAAAATAAAAAAAGCTAAGTTACAAAAAATAAAAAAATAAGTTACAAACATTTTAAAAATATTACAACAATTTTAAGCTAATTACACCTAATCTAAGCCCCCTAATAAAATAACAAACCCCCCCAAAATAAAAAAATGCCCTACCCTATTCTAAATTAAATAAAGTTCAAAGCTCTTTTACCTTACCAGCCCTTAAAAGGGCCATTTGTGGGGGCATGCCCCAAAAAGTTCAGCTCTTTTGCCTGTAAAAGAAAAATACAACCCCCCCAACATTAAAACCCACCACCCACATACCCCTAATCTAACCCAAACCCCCCTTACAAAAACCTAACACCAATCCCCTGAAGATCATCCTACCTTTAGTCGTCTTCACTCAGCCGAGCAGAGATGGAACCGAAGTGGACATCCGGAGCGGAAGAAGTTAATCCTCCAAGCGGCGCTGAAGAAATCTTCCATCCGATGAAGTCATCATCCAGGCGGCGATGAAGAATTCTTCGATCCGGACGATGTCATCTTCCAAGAGGCGCTGAAGAGGTCTTCTATCCGGGCTATTAAACTGATAGGAACATCCAATAGAATGCAAGCTCAATCTGATTGGCTGATTCCATCAGCCAATCAGATTTTTCCTATCTTAATTCCGATTGGCTGATAGAATCCTATCATCCAATCGGAATTGAGGGGACGCCATCTTGGATGACGTCCCTTAAAGGAGCCTTCATTCGTTGTAGTCCGTCGGTGAAGAAGGAGGTTCCGCGTCGGCGGGAGGAAGATTCAAGACCCGGCTTGGAAGATGACATCGCCCGGATAGAAGACCTCTTCAGCGCCTCTTTGAAGATGACATCGCCCGGATCGAAGAATTCTTCATCGCCGCCTGGATGATGACTTCATCGGATGGAAGATTTCTTCAGCGCCGCTTGGAGGATTAACTTCTTCCGCTCCGGATGTCCACTTCAGTTCCATCGCTGCTCGGCTGAGTGAAGACGACTAAAGGTAGGATGATCTTCAGGGGATAGGTAGTTTATTTAATTAATTTAATGATAGTGTAGTATTAGGTTTAATTGTAACTTAGGTTAGTATTTATTTTACAGGTAATTTTGTATTTCTTTTAGCTAGGTAGTTATTAAATAGTTAATAACTATTTAATAACTATTCTACCTAGCTAAAATGAATACAAAGTTACCTGTAAAATAAATATAAATCCTAAGATAGCTACAATATAATTATTATTTATATTGTAGCTATTTTAGGGTTTATTTTACAGGTAAGTATTTAGTTTTAAATAGGAATAATTTATTTGTTAGGTGTAATTATAACTTAGGTTAGGATTTATTTTACAGGTAAATTTCAGTTTATTTTAGCTAGGTAAGCTATTAAATAGTTAATAACTATTTAATAGCTATTGTACCTAGTTAAAATAAATTGAAAGTTGCCTGTAAAATAAAAATAAATCCTAAAATAGCTAGAATATAATTATTATTTATATTGTAGCTATATTAGGGTTTATTTTAAAGGTAAGTATTTAGTTTTAAATAGGATTAATTTAGTTAATAATAGAAATATTATTTAGATTTATTTAATTAATATTTAAGTTAGGGGGGCATTAGGGTTAGGGTTAGACTTAGGTTTAGGGGTTAATAATTTTATTACAGTGGCGGTGGTGTAGTGGGGGGCAGGATAGGGGTTAATAAATTTATTATAGGTGACGACGGTGTAGGGGGGGCAGGATAGGGGTTAATAAATTTATTATAGGTGACGACGGTGTAGGGGGGGCAGGATAGGGGTTAATAGGTTTAATATAGGTTGCGGCGGGTTCAGGGAGCGGCGATTTAGGGGTTAAACTATTCATTTAGTTGTGGCGAGGTGCGGGATCAGCAGGATAGGGGTTAATAATTTTATTATAGAGGGCGACGGTGTAGGGGGGGCAGGATAGGGTTTATTAGGTATACTGTAGGTGGCAGCGGTGTCTGGGAGCAGCGGTTTAGGAGTTAATACATTTATAAGAGTTGCGGCAGGGTCTAGGAGCGGCGGTGTAAGGAAAGTGGGTGCAGTAATTGCTCATATGACACTTGCTTAAACTTGTGTTGCCTTTAAGAGAGTGTGAGCATAAGACACTTGCACTAACTGGTGTGACTTTGCCTTTAAGAGAGTGTGCCTTTAACAAAGTAAAAGACATTAATTAACTTCAAGTAGATGACACTGAATTTTGCTAAGTCATGCTACAAGTGGTAAACAACCGATGGATGCTGATGATAAGAAGTCAAAACCCAGACAGAACAAGGGTGTAACCTTGGCAGGGGTCACTTACTGACATTAAGGAACACATTGGTATAGGGGCTAATGCCATGGTAATATTGTTAATTATTATTAAGTGCAATAGGCTAAGTAATATTAATTGCAATAGGCTAAGTAATAAAGCCATTATTGATGTTTAGCTATTAATTATATCTATGGAAAGATTGGTAAAACTATTATTGATGTATTTGACAAAAGTAACTGCATAAGACCACATAATTAATGTTAGGTAGAAAAACATGTTTGTTTGAAACTAAAGATGACGGCATTGCAGTTTAGGAATACGTCAGAGATAGTACCTGGGTATGCCCTGATAAGCTTGGTTAAGGCTAAAGACAGACTGGCCAGATGTCTTGGGCCAGGGCCAACCTCAGAGGGTGCGGTCTCAGGATCTGTGGAGTTGCGCCAACACTGTTACACAAGTGAACAGTATAAAGAGGGGTACATCTAGGCAATCTGATCACTGTCTGATTGTCATATTGATTGTCATGTCTGATGTCTGATGTCTGAGTCAGTCTGAGAGTCTGAGTATTTGTGGTGTGTGTATTTGAGTGTATTTTTGGGACCCATGGATGGACGCATCCTCGGTGTTGTTTCCCACTGATCGCCTGTTTTCTCCTGGTCCAAAGATTGCCCAGATGTCCCCTCCCATTGCGCCCCAGAAGCGGCAGGATAGGATGATGCAAACAGAGATCACGGTGATGTATTAATTTGTTTGTTTAAAACTAGCTAGACTTGTTTTAGTGGTAATACAACATAAGATTGTTATCAGTCGTTGCGCAGGCAACTAAATGTAACTGAAAACTGTATAGATAGTTGTATCTAGAATTGTTTATATAAGCATTGCAATTGCATAGAGTGTTATAAGTATGAATAGTGGTTTGTGGTATTTTGTTTCCATGATTATGTTGCAGAATAAACCATCATTGTTATTATAAGATTGTGAAAACCTGTGTAATGTGTCAGTCATTTCCTTGCTGAAAAGTGATATATATGATAACATCATATCCTGAAAAAAGAATCATAACAGGCGGTTTAGGGGTTAGTAACTTTATTTAGTTGCGGGAGGCTCCGGGGGCGCCGGTATAGGGATAGAACAGTGTAGTTTAGTGTGGGTGCTTAGTGACAGGCAAGCAATAAAGCTGGGAAAATGCCAAAGGGCAGCGAGATCGGATGAGTGATAACTCTCACAGTCCGCTGCTCATCGCCCCGCGGCTTTTTGACAGCTTTTTTTGATAACTTAGGCGAACGTATTCAAGGTCCGCGGCGGCGAAGGTAGGCGAGCTTAGGCGGGCGTATTGGGCCGGCGAAGTCAGAAAAGTAGACGGCTTGATAACTACCCCCCATTGTCATGTTCAAGAAACCAGTTTGAGATGATTTGAGCTTTGCGACATGGTGCATTATCCTACTGGAAGCTGTTATAAAGGGATGGACATGGTCAGCAACAATACTCAGGTAGGCCGTGGCATTTAATTCGTGGTCAATTGGTACTAAATGGGCTCAAAGTGGGCCAAGAAAATATCCCCCACACCATTACACCACCACCAGTCTGAACCATTGATACAAGGCAGGATTGATCCATGCTTTCATGTTGTTTACACCAAATTCTGACCCTAACATCTGAATGTTGCAGCTGAAATTGAGACTCATCAGACCAGGCAATGTTTTTCCAATCTTCTATTGTTCAATTTTGGTGAGCCTGTGCGAATTTTACCCTCAGTTTTCTGTTCTTAGCTGACAGGAGTGGCACCCGGTGTGGTCCTCTGCTGCTGTAGCCCATCTGCATCAAGGTTCGACGTGTTGTGCATTCAGAGATGGTATTTTGCATACCTTGGTTGTAACGAGTGGTTATTTGAGTTACTGTTGCCTTTATATCATCTTGAACCAATCTGGCTATTCTCCTTTGACCTCTGACATCAACAAGGCATTTTTGCCCACACAACTGCCGCTCTCTGGATATTTTCTCTTTTTCAGACCATTCTCTGTAAACCATAGAGATGGTTGTGTGTGAGAAACTCAGTAGATCAGCAGTTTTTTAAATACTCTGACCAGCTTATCTGGCACCAACAACCATGCCACATTAAAAAGTCACTTAAATCCTCTTTCTTTCCCATTCTGATGTGCAGTTTGAACTTCAGCAAGTCGTCTTCACCACGTCTAGATGCCTAAATGAATTGCGTTGCTGCCATGTGATTGGTTGATTAGCAATTTGTGTTACCAAGCAATTGAACAGGTGTACCTAATAAAGAAGTTGGTGAGTGAATATCTGTATATACAGTATCCCACAAAAGTGAGAATACCCCTCACATTTTTGTAAATATTTTATTATATCTTTTTATGTGACAACACTGAAGAAATTACACTTTGCTACGATGTAAGGTAGTGAGTGTACAGCCTGTATAATAGTGTAAATCTGCTGTCCCCTCAAAATAACTCAACATACAGCCATTAATGTCTAAACCATTGGCAACAAAAGTGAGTGCACCCCTAAGTAGAAATGTCCAAATTGGGCCCAAATTGTCAATATTTTGTGTGGCCACCATTATTTTCCTGCACTACCTTAACCATCTTGGGCATGGAGTTCACCAGAGCTTCACAGGGTGACACTGGAGTCCTCTTCCACTCCTCCATGATGACATCACAGAGCTGGTGGATGTTATCGACCTTGCACTCCCCCACCTTCCATTTGAGGATGCCCCACAGATGCTCTGGAGACATGCTTGGCCAATTAATCACCTTTACCCTCAGCTTCTTTAGTAAGGCAGTGGTTGTCTTGGAGTTGTGTTTGGGGTCGTTATCATGTTGGAATACTGCCCTGCAGCCCAGTCTCCGTAGGGAGGGGATCATGCTCTCCTTCATTATGTCACAGTACATGTTGGCATTCATGGTTCCCTCATTGAACTGTAGCTCCCCAGTGCCAGCAGCACTCATGCAGGCCCAGACAATGACACTCTTACCATCGTACTTGACTTTAGGCAAGACACACTTGTCTTTGTACTCCTCACCTGGTTGCCGCCACACACTCTTGACACCATCTGAACCAAATAAGTTTATCTTGGTCTCATTAGACCACAGGACATGGTTCCAGTAATCCATGTCCTTAGTCTGCTTGTCTTCAGCAAACTTTTTGCAGGCTTTCTTGTGCATCATCTTTAGAAGAGGCTTCCTTCTAGGAAGACAGCCATGCAGACCAATTTGATGTAGTGTGAGGCGCATGGCCTCAGCACTGACAGGCTGACCCCCCACCTGTCCAACCTCTGCAGCAATGCTGGCAGCACTCATACATCTATTTCTCAAAGACAACCTCTGGATATGACGCTAAGCATGTGCACTCAACTTCTTTGGTCGACCATGGCGAGGCCTTTTCTAAGTGGAACCTGTCCTGTGAAACTGCTGTATGGTCTTGCCCACCATGCTGCAGCTTAGTTCCAGGGTCTTGGCATTCTTCTTATAGCCTAGACCATCTTTATGTAGAGTAACAATTCTTTTTTCTTCAGATCCTCAGAGAGTTCTTTGCCATGAGGCGCCATGTTGAACTTCCAGTGACCAGTATGAGAGAGTGTGAGAGCTATAACACCAATTTTAACACACCTGCTCCCCTTTAACACCTGGGAGGGAAAATGGCTAATTGGGCCCTATTTGGACATTTCCACTTAGGAGTGTACTCACTTTGTTGCCAATGGTTTAGACATTAATGGCTGTGTGTTGAGTTATTTTGAGGGGACATCAAATTTACACTGTTATACAAATGTATAACAGTGTAAATATTTACAAAAATGTGAGGGGTGTACTCACTTTTATGGGATACTGTATCTATACCTATTTATAATCAAATGCAAAGTTTTGCGTGCGAGTAAAGGTGTTAGTTTTTCCCTGCTCTTTACGCTCCATTGAAGTCTATGGAGAAATACATTAACGAGGTTGTGATATTGTAACTTACGCTTTTTGCAGATGTTGGGTTAGCACTCATTTTAAAACTTTTTGCTTTAAACTTGTAATACGAATGATACCCGAGGTGCACAAAAAGCTTACTTCTAAAGGAGTTAGTGCAAGAATGGGAGCAATAAATAGTGAACCAAAGAAACCAAATTTATGCTTATCTGATAAATGAATTTCTTTCATACTGGTTAGAATCCACGAGACCCACCCATTTTCATGTTTTACTTAATTATTTGTTTCTGGCAGCTGTTCTAGATTGCACCTCATTTTCCCTGCATTTTTCTTTCATACCTGTATACTTCTCATTTCTATGTGTCATATTAGAATACCAGAGAGGAGGGTATTCTATCTGTCTTTTCATATGCAGGGAAATGGAGGGAGTGTCTGCTCTTCCTACTTTCCCAGCCACTTTTACTGGGTGTGCCAGCCTAACCTCATCAACAATGCTAAACTGAGAGCTTCTATGTAAGTTTTTAAAAGGTTTTATACTGGATTTTTAGACCAGTATCTGTGCATATTCTTTTTTTATATTAGTGTCTATTACTTTTTTATAGTAAAGTCTATTACATGCAGTTATATGAAAATTGGTGTATACTGTCCATTTAAGGGATGTTAAACAATAGGAACATTTTATAAAATAGTATTGAAGTTATAACTCCTCTCCCTCCATATTCCAGTGCTGATTTATTTTTACATGTGCAGAAAAAACTTTAGATACCTGCAGTGTAACCAAGATTACAAAATGGTAGCACCCGTAATTAGAGGTAGGTGCATGAAATGTATTTAGTGTTTAATATCCCTGTCTCAACCACCAACCACTCCCCTACCCAGTGTCAGATTGTACAATTTATGCTGTTTATATCTCTTCAGGAGAGTAATACTGTGAGATCAGGGCACTCATCTGACCATACTCAGCAACCAAACTTGCATCACATCTACAGATGCATAACATTTACTAAATACTAATTTAGAAGAATGCTGTCATTGTTGTTGTCAGTGATGCAGTTGCGTAAATAGCGTAAGGAGTTGCGCATGCGCATTTCAAGTTGATCGCAGAGTTGCAAGCACGGGAGCGTACTGTGATCAATTAACATAGGGCGCATGTTGACACTCCGATTGGCTAGAAGAGCTGACACTCAAATAACCTGCATCAAAAATCAGAGAGAGAGGCTGCATTCAATGACGTAATGTAGCATTAATAAAGAGATTTATTTAGTGTACAGATGACTTGGGTAATAGATAAGCATATTGATATGCTAGTTAGGAAAATACCTTTCCAAATATGTTTAGCAGTTTGGGAAAATTTACCATCACTTTAATAATTAACTTTTTTTTTAAATATAGGTACAAACCTGATTTCTTACAAGTCAAGTTGTTTTGGCTGCATACCATTGCAATGCATTGCAAACAAGGGATTAATACACCATTCTGTAATTAAAGGGACATTAAACTTAAGTTTAATTCCATATATTTCAGTGTTCTCCACAGAAGAGATTGCCAGCTGGGTGACCTTATGAACTAGTAGATGGGTGGGGGCAGTGTAATATTATAAAATATGTTGTTATTTATAATTGTTACATAAGCTATCCAAAGCACAAATTGCATAATTAAAAATAAATTGATTAAAGGATACATTTATCTACAAACATTTAAACCTTTTAATAGTAACATATTTTATGTTAATATTGACTTAAAATTTAGCCAGGTGGCCAGTAAAATCAGACAGGTGGTGCAGGTAAGATTAGAAGTGGTGCGCTAAATTTAGCCTTGGTCACGATAAGCAATATTGTGACTGCGCTAAATTGCGCTCGCATTACAAGCTGAAAGTAGCTGGGTGCACTCAAGCACAAATATGTTAGCACGACTGAAGACTTAACATAAAGTGTAAGGGATAAACTAAATGTGCACCAAATACAAGTACATTAAAATAAAGTATTACTCTCATATATACAATTTCTGGTCCAAAATATTCATGTAAATATTAATTTAAAAAAATATAAGTGTTAAAAGGTATATGGTATATGACAAGGTGTTTGACTGGAAAGGGCTAGAATATATATATATATATATATATATGTGTGTGTATATATATGTACTTATATGTATATACATGTGTATAAAAACACATATATATGTATATACAAAACATGTACAGATATACATTTTGGAGCCCTTTCCACTAAAATAAAACTTGAAAAGTCATTTTAATCATTTTTTTATATTTAATAATGTGTTTTACTATCTATTTAAAGTAAATATTTTACATTCTAATGTTTTTCACTTCAGAAAATATTTGTATTTAAAAAAATAAATAATATATATATATATATATATATATATATATATATATATATATATATATATTTATAGATGTATAGGTATTGCTATATAGTTTACAAAAATAATTATATATATATATAACATTTTCTTCTGTGAAGAACATTTAAATGTAAAATATTCATAACTACCTTTGGGTTTAGCACTGTAAGTCTTCTGCAGTGTCACGTTAGCATGCAAGTTATAAGAGTGTTTTTTAAAGCACGCTCTATAGAAGTCTATGGGGAAAAGAAGTTAACGCAATCGCAATCTCCGAAGTCCTGAAGTTAGCGTGCATCAGATTTCACTCACACGCAAACAATTTACCTGTAACTTGTAATATGAACGATATCTTGTCCACATAAAAAAAAAAACTTTTAGCAGTGTTTGCGCTCGAGCAAAATAATAAAATAAAATAGAGCGCCACTTGTAATCTGGCCCTTATTAGACCCTGGGGAGAACACTGTGTATATAATTATGTACAGTAAAGAAAATGACATGTAATTAACCAATGCTAACTGATTTTCCACTGTTCCAAAAAAAGCTGAAGTGCATCAGTGACCCTGCAACATTCAATGTGATTGATAAGTGTAGGAGCATGTTTAAATCTCTTACAAAATGGCCCAAGCCAAAAGCTCAAGAGACTTTTCAAAGAGTATGTTCCTGGACTACAAAACAAGCTGCCAGAAAAATCAGTTGGTTTTTTTTTTGTATTTTGTTTTTAGCAAGCAGGTATCTTGCAACATATTGCTTGACTGGTGACCTATACTACACGTATATAAACTCACTTCCTATAAATTCTCAAATGAAAACTAACTTATCTTCTGTTTTTAAAACCATGTGCAAAAAAAAAAGACACAACACTAATATATTAGGAAAGGATAGAAGAAATATATTTTTATTGCGCACACAGCTCATTTTCCCTATCTTTTTCAACATACCGACTTCTAAGAATTAGGACTGTCATTTACTTGCTGATATACACACTTCTGCAATTCTCTGATATCATTTTCAGACAATCAGCGTTCAATTTAAAAAGACATGTAACAAAACTCTGCCATTTAATTGGCTTGTAACAGAAGGGGAAAAAAATGTGCCAAACAAAATAAATATTTGCTGTCAGGTCTGTTTGTACAGAATAAGTGAAAGATAGATTATATTTAGTTTCAATTACGAACGGCGCACAAAACATCATCAGATGAGCAATAAAAGCAGGCCTACAAAATCCTGTTTTTAGATGAAAATTCACAGGTACACTGTGAATGCTAAATATACAAGTTGGAGAACTCACTAATGACTGCAGCACTTACATCAAATGTCTTTGATCAGCTGCATTTCTATATAAAACATCATAGAATGCCATTCAATGGAAATCAGGTCTAACACAAGAACCATTATGTAAGATACAGTACTTCGGCATTCATCTCTTCAAACAGAGAAAGTTCAAAGAAAAACAGAAAATGAATAACAGAGTGGATTCCACTAGTAAAAAAAAAGTGCCAGAGGCTATATGATATCATATCTCTACCCTTCAAAACAACATTCCATTGCTTGGAATTATAACATATTTTCATTTCAGCCGATATGTCTCATGTCAGAAATGTGTCATATTGAAAATCTGGATACATCTCTTCATTTTGGGGTTTTAGGAGATTTCAGTAATAATATTTTTCATTATCTGGATGGCAGCTGTCCCGCAACGCTTGGGAATAGAGGAAGGGATTTCCGATAGTATTTTGAAAAATAAATATATATATAAAATAAATTCCTAAAGAGTGAAAACTAATGCTAAAAAATCGTGCATTTTACTTTCCACACTTGTTTTTTTTTTCTTTTTTAACCAGTAAAAGATAGTGATGACAGCCAATAGGTTCTTCTGTGGGTTAATTCCAATCAGTCAGTGCAATAGATAATTCCTTCAATTAGTCAGTCCTGTATATTACATTCCTCATAAATTTAAAAAACAAAACAACAACAACTTTGTGTTCTATGTTTATTATTTATCATGTCTCCTTTTCCATCAGATCATGCAACATTCATTTATATCTGTCCTTAACTGGCCACAGCAAAAATAAAAAAATAAATATATATATTTACACAAGGTGTGCACATTCAAGGTGTGTGTCCTCAAGAACAAATCAAAAATGAGAGTTTTAAAATATTTATCACCCCTGCAGTCATCTATCTTCTCTCTTTACCCATATACATATACAGTATATCTACAGTATATCTCATTCTTTCCTTCTATCTATCTATCTATCTATCTATCTATCTATCTATCTATCTATCTATCATCTATCTATCTTTCTTTCTTTCTATATATCTGTCTATATATCTATCTATTCATATATCTATCTATCTATCTATCTATCTATCTATATATCTATCTAGCTATCCAAATATCTATCCATATATCTATCTATCTATCTATCTATCTATCTATCTATCTATCTATCTATCTATCTATCTATTATATATATATATATATATATATATCATCTATCTATCCATATATTTATCTATCTATCCATCCATATATCTATCTATTTATCTATCTATCTATCCATATATCTATCTATCTATAATATATCTATCATCTATCTATCTATTTATCTATCCATATATCTATCTATCCATCCATCCATCCATCCATCCATCCATCTATCTATCCATATATCTATCTATCTATCTATCTATTTATCTATCTATCCATATATCTTTCTATCTATCCATATATCTATCCATCTATCTATCCATATATATTTCTATCTATCCATATATCTATCATCTATCTATCCATCTATCTATCTATCTATCTATCTATCTATCTATCTATCTATCTATCTATCTATCTATCTATCTATCTATCTATCTATCTATCTATCTATCTATCTATCTATCTATCTATCTATTCATACTGCCCATCCACAAATAATTAAACAGACAACATATTATTGTGGTATAAACTTTCTTGGTTGCAGTTTTAGTAACTTTATAAACAATAAACAACATCCATAAAATGTCAAACGTTCTTACCCTTTTTAAATCATTAGTTTTTGTGATAACATGAAGATAACTCATTGCTACCCAACTCCCTTAAAGGGATATAAAACCCCATGCAATTTCAAGAAATTTTCTAATTTACCCCTATTATCAAATTTTCTTTGTTCTCTTGCTATGCTTTGTTGAATGAGCAGCAATGCACTACTAGTTGCTGACTGAACACATGGGTGATCCAATGACAAGCAGTATATATATGCAGCAACCAATCAGCAGCTAGAACCTAGGTTCTTTGCTGCTCCTGAGCTTTTCTAGATAAACCTTTCAGCAAAGGATAACAAGAAAAGGAAGCAAATTAAATAATTGAAGTAAATTGGAACATTGTTTAAATTTGTATTCTCTATATGAATCATGAAAGAAACATTTTGGGTTTTATGTCCCTTTAATGTAAACACATCTTTAACCAACTCAAACACCATAGGAACCCCATGACCTAAGTGTTCTCCTTTTTGCCACTTTCCTACCCTTGAGGGGACTCTCCAATACTTAGGGCTAGATTTATCAAAGCTGAGGCATACAGGGGCACGTATACGCGCCCCTGTACGCCTCAGCTCGCCTGTGGCGGGGCTAAATTACCCGCAGGTAATCACCATTGCACACAAGTGCAATTTTGCGCTCGCGTGCAATACCGCCCCCTTCCCGCGCACAGCCAATCACGCGTGGGCAGGAGCTGTCAATCTCCTCGGTCGGACTAGACCACAGAGATTGAATTTCACCACCTTAGAGGTGGCGAAGAGGTTAAGGAAGCGGTGGTCTGGTGACCGCTGCTTGATAAATTACGGCAAGCAAGTTCTTGTGAGAACTTGCAGCCGTAGGGCTTTGGTAAATCGAGCCCTTAATCCCATGCTGCACAACCTTGACAAAAAGAGAGGCTTTCACTCCCACAGCGACAACAAACAACAGTTACATGTGCAGGTAGGCCTGCTTACTAGAAAACAGAACTAACTGACCTCATTTTAGCATTTAACACCCAAATCTCCCTTTTTACCTACCCCCTCCCTTCTCCTCCTGAGGTTCACGCCCCCCCCCCCTCCAACTTCAAGGGTCTCCATTCTGGAAGCCTTTTTTGCACTCTGATGTTTTGAAACATACTACTGAAAGGGACAGTCTACTCCAGAATTGTTAATGTTTAAAAAGATTTCTAAAAATAGAAAATGCCTTTATTATTATCCATTCCAAAGTTTTGCACAACCAACACAGTTATATTAATATATTTTTTACCTCTGTGATTATCTTGTATCTAAGCCTTTGCAGACTGCCCCCTTATTTCAGTTCTTTTGACAGACTTGCATTTAGCCAATCAGTGCCCTCTCACTTGTAAATCCACAGGCGTGAGCACAATGTTATCTATATGTCACATATTATTTAACGCCCTCTAGCTGTGAAAAACTGTCAAATGCTTTTATATATGAGGCGGCCTTCAACTGCTTAGAAATTAGCATATGAGCCTACCTAGGTTTGGCTTTCAACAAAGAATACCAACAGAACAGAGCAAATTTGATGACAAAAGTAAATTGGAAAGTTGTTTAAAATTGTATGCCCTATCTGAATCATGAAGGTTTAATTTTGACTAGAATGTCCCTTTAATTACTGCTATACTATGCATATATAAAAAAAAATAGATTTCTCTTTCATTTTATTACAAATTAATATAATAAGGAACTCGACAGGAGTGGCATAAACTATCCTTACAGTAAATACTAAAAAAATAAAAAAATACTTTAAATTATGTATAATTTGTAATTCTACACAAAAGACTGAAGAGGCTCCCTTATGAGAGGAAAATGATATTGTTGTGAAATACACTACTAATAATGGTAATGCAAATATTATTACTGTCCTTATGCATTAACTTTGGGCTAAATTACAAGTGGAGTGCAATGGTGCTTTTGTCTTGTGCTAAGAATAAGGCATAATATTGTATTATATTATCAGTGGATGGTTAAAAATTGTAACCAGATCATCTTAAAGGGATATTATAAATGGGTTTCATAATTGCATGTAATAGACACTACTATAAAGAAGAATATGCACAAATACTGATCTAAAACATGAAGGGATGGGAAAACATGGACAGATTATACAAAAAGACAGATTATACAAACAGATGCAGTCTGAAGTCTGTATACATCCGTATACATCTAAAACTTTGGGGCTTGGTTAGGAGTCTGAAAATCAGCACAATGGTATTTAAAAATAAGCAAAACTTTTTACAAAAACACTCCCAGGTGGGCTATATAAATGGATCATCTACAAAACATTTATGCAAACAGAAATTTAGTGTACAATGTCCCTTTAATGACCATGGCTAGTAGCCTTGTTTCTGCAGATTCAAGCCCAGATTAATTCCTTCAAATAAGGCAAGTGGATGAGCCAAAAAAGCCAAAACTTTTATTGTGTTGCCTATACTCTTAATAGATAGCACAAAGAGCACTAAAGCGAGTTCATTCCTCTTGTATTGGGAGTGGTGAGTTACATACTGTTACTAGAAGAACTCCCATACTTGCGCATCTTTGGCTTAGCGCTTAAACTATATCATGCGATTCATAACATGAATTTGACTGTGCCCCCTCACAGAAGTCACTTAAATTTAGCACTCTAGGCTATCGCATGAGTGATAAATAATTACTTAATAACTTAAAACTAATATGAGCTTCGGTCCATGGGACACCGCCTTGTTTCTCCTTTTTAAAGCTTTACTACGCTTCATCTTATTATTTATAAAGGTGTAAATTAGAACGTTTGCTTAAAATTGCATGTTCTATCTGAACCATTAAAGAAAAAAAATTGGGTTTCATATCCCTTTAAAATGTAATTTTGACTTTAGTGACTTTATAATCCTTATAACAAATCCATTTTATTTGTTCAAAATACATTTGAGTTCATAATTAAATATAGAAATTGAGGGCAATAATCTTCCTTTGATTGTAAAAGAACGACAGAGAAGTGTTCAAGTGTAATTATCACATATAGTTCAGCTAAAAAAAAAACACAGCCGAATATATCAATTTGGGAGCAGACAGGATTCACATGTAGCGAACCTGTCCGCATCTTATCACAAATTCTGGGGCGAATGTGTTCTCCATATTTATAATTACAAAAGGGAACACTTGTGCAATATACCACACCCCTCTACCCTCTTGCAACCCTCACGGGTTGTCAACCAACCCGGAAAGACAAATCCAGGGTGATTTTTATCCTTCGACTCCAGTTTGGAGGAAAGGGTCTACGAAGCAGCGGTTTAAACCGCTGCTTCATAAATATCAGTTGCAGGCGCAAACAAGCCGATTGAGGACATTTTTCAATTTCTTACCCTTAAAGGGACAATACACTGTAAAATTGTTTTTATATGAATGTATTTTCAATGACTTGTTATACCAGCTGCAGAATATAACATTTATGAGAAATTGTATTTTTCGGTTTATTTGTGTATATGAAGTAGCTGCTTTTGTGCTTTTAAACCACAGATTATTACAATGGGTTGAGCTAAAGGTAATATCAGATCATTATGTTATCACTTTTATGTACACAGATTTGCTTCCTTATCTTATATTTGTTTGGAAAACCAAAGCTCAATAGTTAGAGAGAACAATGGAAAATTATAATTTTAATACTTAACTATCCTGCACCCCATTGACAGTATAATCTCTTCTGCTGGCTGTGTTTACTTAGGCTGTTCAATAGAATATTCTCCAGTATAGAAACTTTCAGTATAGGTTTGGATATCACAGGCTAAATCAGCTATTTCAAATGCCAAAACAGGGGTAAAGGAGCTACTTGTAAACAATTTGAAACACTCCAGCAGGTAAAATGAATCATAGGGAACAATTTAAAGGAGAGAACATTTTTGGGTGATCTGTCCCTTTAAGGACCCGGGCTATTTTTAAATGTCTGCGGTGTTTGTGTTTAGCTGTAATTTTCCTCTTACTCATTTACTGTACCCACACATATTATATACCGCTTTTCTCGCCATTAAATGGACTCTCAAAAGATACCATTATTTTCATCATATCTTATAATTTATTAAAAAAACACACTTTTTCTATCTTTGACCCCCAAAATCTGTTACACATCTACAACCACCAAAAAACACCCATGCTACATAGTTTTTAAATTTTGTCCTGAGTTTAGAAATACCCAATGTTTACATGTTCTTTGCTTTTTTTTGCAAGTTATAGGGCAATAAGTACAAGTAGCACTATGCTATTTCTAAACCATTTTTTTTTTTTTTTTTTTAAATTAGCGATAGTTACATTGGAACACTGATATCTGTCAGGAATCCCTGAATATCCCTTGACATGTACAGTATATATATATATTTTTAGTAGACAACCCAAAGTATTGATCTAGGCCCATTTTGGTATATTTCATGCCACCATTTCACCGCCAAATGGGATAAAATAAAAAAAAATTCACTTTTTCACAAACTTTTTCACAAACTTTAGGTTTCTCACTGGAATGATTTACAAACAGCTTATGCAATTATGGCACAAATGGTTGTAAATGCTTCTCTGGGATCCCCTTTGTTCAGAAATAGCAGACATATTTGGCTTTGGCGTTGCTTTTTGGTAATTAGAAGGCAGCTAAATGCCGCTGCTCAACACACGTGTATTGTGCCCAGCAGTGAAGGGGTTAATTAGGATATTTTTAGGGAGCTTGTAGGGTTAATTTTAGATTTAGTGTAGTGTAGTAGACAACCCAAAGTATTGATCTAGGCCCATTTTGGTATATTTCATGCCATCATTTCACCACCAAATGCGTTTAAATTTAAAAAAAAAGGTTAATTTTTTCACAATTTTAGGTTTCTCACTGTAATTATTTACAAACAGTTAGTGCAATCATGGCACAAATGGTTGTAAATGCTTCTCTGGGATCCCCTTTGTTCAGAAATAGCAGACATATATGGCTTTGGCATTGCTTTTGAGTAATTAGAAGGCCGCTAAATGCTGCTGTGCACCACATGTGTATTATGCCCAGCAGTGAAGGGGTTAATTAGGTAGCTTGTAGGGCGCTTGTAGGGTTAATTTAAGCTTTAGAATATAAATCAGCCTCCCACCTGACACATCCCACCCCCTTATCCCTCCCAAACAGCTCTCTTCCCTCCCTCACCCCACAATTGTCCACGCCATCTTGAGTACTGGCAGAAAGTCTGCCAGTACTAAAATTAAAGGCTTTTTTATTATTTTTTATTATTTTTATTTTTTTTAATATTTATAATGCCTTTTAGGATCTCCCCTTAGCCCCCAACCTCCCTGATCCCCCCAAACAGCTCTCTAACCCTCCCCCTCTACCTTATTAGCTGTCTGCCAATACCCAGTTGCCTATATAATTTAAAAAAATATATATTTTTTCTGTAGTGTAGCTTCCCCCCTCAATACCCTATCCCCTCAACACCCTACCCCCCAGATCCCTTTTCAAACAATTTCCCCTCTCCCCTTCCCCTCTCCCTCCTTTCCTTTCGTAAAATAACCATGCGGGCGCACGTGCGCTCCTGAGACCCGCCCCCCGCCTTCTTGCATGCTCATGGACACTTTACAGGATCCGGAGCACACACTGGCAATGGGCCCTCCAACCGCCTCCCTGCATTGGCTCCCATCCACCAACGATCGGCACCATCGTTTGCCGATGCAGAAAGGGCCACAGAGTGACCCTCTCTGCATCGACAACTCTGCAATTCTATTTCTGCAGTGCCTCACTCGTGGGGCATGCAGAAGTAGTGCAATCTCGCTATTTTGAGCGAGTTTGCGGCAGAGAGAAGCCCAGGACTGCAGTGACATACAGGGTAGGTTGTTGGTCCTTAAGGGCATAACGACCAACGTCATACAGGGTACGACGTTGGTCATTAAGGGGTTAAAGGGACACAATGCTCAAATGTTAAAACACTTGAAAGTGATGCAGCATAGTTGTAAAAAGCTGACTAGAAAATATCACCTGAACATCTCTATGTAAAAATGAAAGATATTTTACCTCAAAATGTCCTAAGTATTCACAACCCATTGTAAAGGACTTTAAGCAGCCAATCAGTATGCCTGTCCCAGGACTTGCAAGGGAGCATGCCTCATACACACTCATGTTATTTCTCTATTCAATTTAAGGATGTTTTCTATGAAATCTTATGAGATCACAGTAAAACAACTCATGACCTCAGCACTGCTGATACTGATTGGCTACTGTTCATTTCTTCCTTCTTTTTTTAAAAAACCTGCAGCTGGGCAGTAAACCTTGTCTGCCTGTTCTGAGGCCACAGACAGAAATCAACCCGATCAAATACAATCGGGTTGATTGACACCCCCTGCTAGCGGCCAATCTGGCCGCGAACCTGCAGGGGGCAGCATTGCACCAGCAGTTCACAAGAACTGCTGGTGCAATGATAAATGCTGACAGTGTATGCTGTTGACTGGATAGGTGAAAAAATAGAAACCTTTGTTGTGGCTAAATAGTAAGCACATACAGGGATGCCGGACCTACCCACTAGGACAAGAAACCAAATGTGTGCATATTAGGTAGTGCTAAAATATTAGCAATTTAGTTCACATGGTCACCTGCAAATACCACAGCAGTTCTCAAAGTAGTTATTATCTATGGAATTAATGTATTTTAATTTATCTACAAGCTATAGTTTTTTGGAATAATTATGTATTGGGTCTGCACCATAGTTTATTTATTTAAATATATTTTTTAAGTGGTTTATTATTTATTGACTATTACTCTCCATTTATACTTATACTAGTCCTAAAGCCCGTGTACATGGGCCAAAATCCCCATTCACTTGGATCCCCTTTCCCTCCTTCCCCTTCCTTGCCGCTATCAACTTTTTTTCTGTAGTGCAGCGGTCTCACCTGCTCCCGCCCCCCCCCCTGCCCCCCCCTTCTGCTGTCTGATCCTTCCTTATGGTCAGGTATATTTGTCCTTCTGCAGTCTCTACTGTGCATGCCTACATCGGACAAACATACTTGGCCATTTATAACATAGGATAATAGCTATTATTATTTATACTACAACAAAAATCACAGAGCATATTTTCAACAAAATTGTAGAAACTTTTCCACAAGTAACAAATTTTTTTCAATGTTTTATTATACCACATCATGTTTGTCTTAACCTGGAAGGTAACTTGCAGCATGTGTTGTCAGTATTTCTCTACCATTACTTAAAAAATATCTCATTTCCAAAGATTAAATTTAACAAACAAATTCACCGTAAAAAATGGAAACACATCTAAACAGAAAAAGAAAGAAATCTCTTATCAATCAAACTACACATCAGATAAAATGTTTTAATTCCTTTAGTGCCAGAGGAGTAATGTAATGCTTTTCCAATTATCCAGTAATGGAAGGATTAATATCCTTCATGTTTATGTTGACTTTTTCGACTAAACATGTCTGTATGGTATCATAACGTGAGCCGTGAACTAAGAATCATGGGTGATTGATACACAAGCTGGGTGGTTTAATGAGGGAATACAATGTGCATGCCCACAGCAAAACAAATTTAGTCATAACATTAAATGGTGTACACCTATTGTACTTAAACTGGAGGAAGCAGTGTGTCTATTTGATGAGCTCATGAACGTTTGCTGTTTATTGTTACTTACTTGGTAATATGATGACATCATCCCCAGGCAGCGGTATGCTGGAACTATATCCTCCCCAGTGTGTTTCAACTCCTTTCCAAGACTCTGGAGATGACCACTTGAAAACTGATTGAGGTTGAGAACTTGGCACTAGAAAAAAGAAATTCAACGCAAGATAATTTGAGATATTAATGGGTGAATTTGGTCCAGCTGTATCCTGTAATAACATATGTAGGAGGGCTTCTGTTTCTAATTGCTTATTCATTGGTTTATTCTGGATACCTTGCTCTAACTAAAGCAACATCATAAAAAAAAAATTTTTTAAATTTCAAACAATCGCTTTTTTTGCAAGTTTTAAACTTTTTTATTCAGATATTTAGATACCAGTACATGTATTGTGATCACTTGGGTGCAATAGCAATAAGCTACAAGTGAGCCTATTAGGTATTACAATCTTTTTAAATTAGTGTTTCAATTTAATTAGAAACTGAATTAAGTTACCTCTATTAATATGCTGCAAAAAGTTATTTTGTAATTAAATTAAAAACTGATTAAAGTTCTGTCTATTAATATGCTGCAGAACTACTTCAGTTCTGGAGAAAACTCATATTCAGTATCATGGAAAACAAGATATTATTTATTAAAAAAAACATAATTTATGCTTACCTGATAAATTTATTTATTTCCGGATATGGTGAGTCCACGAAATCATCAATTACTAGTGGAAATATCACTCCTGGCCAGCAGGAGGAGGCAAAGAGCACTACAGCAAAGCTGCTATATATGTCACTTCCCTTACCCATAATCCCCAGTCATTCATCCGAAGGAAAAATGGAAAAATAAGATAACACAAAAGTGTTGAGGTGTCTGAGGTTTTAGAAAAAATAACTGTCTTAAATAAAGGGTGGGCCATGGACTCACCATATCTGGAAAGAAAAAAATCTATCAGGTAAGCATAAATTATGTTTTCTTTCCTAAGATATGGTGAGTCCACAGAATCATCAATTACTAGTGGGAATCAATACCCAAGCTAGAGGACACAGATGATAAGGGAGGGACAAGACAGGTAGACCTAAACAGAAGGCACCACTGCCTGAAGAACCCTTCTACCAAAAGAAGCCTCAGCCGAGGCAAAAGTATCAAATTTATAAAACTTTGAAAAAGAATGCAAAGAGGACCAAGTTGCAGCCTTGCAAATCTGTTCCACAGAAGCTTCATTTTTCAACGCCCAGGAAGAATAAACAGCCCTCGTGGAATGAGCAGTGATTCTCTCAGGAGGCTGCTGTCCAGCAATCTCATAGGCCAAATGAATAATACTCCTTAGCCAAAGAGAATGAGAAGAAGTCGTAGCTTTCTGACCCTTGCGCTTCCCAGAAAAACAAACAAACAAAGCTGCTGAAAGTCCTTAGTTGCCTGAAGATAAAACTTAAATACACACGCAACATCTAGGTTGTGCAACAAACGCTCCTTAGGAGAAGAAGGATTAGGACACAAAGAAGCAACTGCAATCTCCTGATTAATATTCTTGTTTGAAACAACCTTAGGTAAGAAACCTAATTTAGTACGTAGAACCACCTTATCGGAATATAAAATAAGATATGGAGTATCAAACTGCAGAGCCGAGAGTTCCGAAACTCTCCGAGCAGAAGAAATAGCAACAAGAAACAAAACCTTCCAACATAACATCTTAATATTTAAGGAATGCATAGGTTCAAACGGAGCCCGCTGAAAACTCTAAGAACAAGGTTAAGACTCCAGGGAGGAGTAACAGGCTTAAACACAGGCCTGATCCTAACCAAGGCCTGACAAAAAGATTGCACGTCTGGTGCATCCACCAAACGCTTATGCAACAAAATGGACAATGCAGAAATCTGACCTTTTAGAGTACTAGCTGACAAACCCTTCTCCAGACCCTCCTGGCGAAAAGACAACATCCTAGGAATCCTGACTCTACTCCAAGAGTAGCCTCTGAGTTCACACCAATACAGATATTTACGCCATATCTTATAGTAAACCTTTCTTGTCACAGGCTTACGAGCCTGAATCATGGTCTCAATGACCAACTCTGAAAACTCACGCTTAAATAAAATTAAGCGTTCAATCTCCAAGCAGTCAGATTCAGAGAAACGAGATTTGGATGAAGAAAAGGACCCTGAAGTAGAATGTCCTTCCTCAGAGGAAGTCTCCAGGGAGGTAGAGACAACATTTTCCACTTGATCTGCATACCAGATCCTGCAAGGCCATGCCGGCACTATGAGAATAACCAACGTCCTCTCCTGCTTGATCCAAGCAATGACTCTTGGCAGGAGAGCGAACGGAGGAAATATGTATGCTAGACTGAAATTCCAAGGGACCGCCAGAGCATCTATCAAGAAAGCCTGTGGATCCCTTTACCTCGAGCCGTACCTCAGAAGCTTGGCATTCTGCCGAGAAGCCATGAGATCCATTTCTGGTTGCCCCCAATTGAGGATTAAACTGGAAAATACTTCCGGATGGAGTTCCCACTCACCCGGATGAAAGGTCTGTCGGCTCAGAAAATCCGCCTCCCGATTGTCCACTCCTGGGATGTGGATCTCAGAAAGACAACAGTTGTGAGACTCCACCCACTGGATTATCCGGGCCACCACTGTCATGGCCAAGGAACTCTGAGTTCCCCCCTGGTGGTTGATATCCGCCACCGATGTTATGTTGTCCGACTTGAACCTGATAAACCGGGCTAAGGCTACTAGGGGTGTGTATGGTGATACTAAAGTCAGACTCCACTGTGCTTCCCCAAATCTGATATGCTCCCAAAATCAGAAAAAGAAGGTCAAAAAGAAGGGTGGGTGGGGAACGCTTCAAAAGAGCTGTGAGTTGGACTATCTGATTAGTGTGCAAAGTATATAGTGTCAAAGAAATTTAGTGCAAAATTATATAAAATCTCTGTGACTGATGTGATGTCTATATTTATAACATAGGGGATATATCCTCAATTGTGATGTTAATATAAGGTGATTATGTGAAAATAAATGTGCATGTAAAAGGGATATGTATTCAGTACTAAAATGGTACTATAAATGTGTGTTCCAAAGAGTGTATTATATAAAAATTTGTGATGCGTCTGCAAGAGTTAAATCGGTATACCTGTCTACAACTTTCTGAAGCATTTCCAATTTACATTAGGCTAATTTTATCACTGTTTAATAGGACATTATAGCATCAGTCTTATAATTCATTCACATCCATGCATGCACGTATTTATATATACATAATTATCACCTCTATTTAGTGCATAGGACTGCATAGTATATATATGTGTGCACATAGACATCCCTTCTTCTCACACAATTAATGATATTTAAGGAATAAACATCAATCCTTTATTCATATTAATCTATGAAAAGCACAAATAATTTTTATTTTTTATTTCCCAGTTCAAATATTATTGTTTTTAGTTCAAATATTTTCATTTATTATAAAGTCTTTCATATGTATTGAAGATTGTTATACATAAGCATATCTGATATAAGTATCTTGAATTAATTAAACAACCCCTGGGAGGAGTCCCCCACACTCATGGGACTATAAAGGAGCCACAAGAACACACACGTCTTGATAAAGGTGCACATTCGGCGCTGAAACGCATAGATATTGACTTTCCAGTGTGAATACAATCGGCTCCAGCAAAGAAACACAGGACCGCAAAAGGAACACTCCCCCATGATCTGGCTATCCGATTTGGACCTCCGAGAACCACACGTCACTGACTACACATACGCCCGGGTAGGAAGGGTTTGCTGGGAAGTTTAAACGGCAAGACACCAACTGGAAATGGAGTTCACATAGGGGATATTACAACTATAAATACAACTGGGACAACAGAAACCAAACAGATAGATCTTACTATAGACAAAATAGAGGGAATTATACAACTAATTGGAGAAATAGGGAGCAGTATATAAATGATTGGGATAGAAGATCTAATTGGAGGAGACCCACATATAAAACAGATACCTACTTCCAAAAAAGAGATGATCAAAGATACTCTAACTATGAAGATTACAACCCTAACCATGGCAGACAAACATATCATACACATAACAATGACCATAGACATCACAACTATGAAGAAAGGAATTCTAATTACAATGGACATCAAAGAAAAAATAAAGGAACTGACAATTCATAAAGAAATATAGAACTAAAAAACAGATATGACATATTAGAAACAGTAAATGAAAATACAAACCAAAATAATAATTTTTTAGAGATAAGACAAGAACACCCATCCACATCCAAAACTATCCAACTAGAGAATCGAGAGAGATTAAATAAAGAACAAGAACATATTTTAGCAAAGGGATTATCCTTTGCTCCAACCACAAGATTAAATAAATGTAATACCTTGATTAATGCAAATCAATTTATACGTAAATTAACTCTGAAAAGACAATTTTTGAAAAATCCCCAAGATAGACAAACGCAAACGGTTAAAACAGAATATATACATACGTCACTTAAACCCAAATCCCAATACTATCCATTACAAGATAAAGGTAAACACATTGAGATGTTTGAGAAGTTAATAAAGGAATATATACAAAAATGTGAAATCAATAAAAGAAAACCATCAAATCTAACTAAGAAAGAAAAATCCACTTTGAAAGAACTTAAAGGGCCACTGTAAGTAAATATTTTCTATGCCTGTTACTAACTAACTACCCCAAATACGCTTTTTATCTATAGCATTTCATTAACATATCTCTACTGTATATCAGAAATCTTGTCTGCATTTAAACACAAAGTTATTGGTTTAAGTATTTTGCTGAAAATAGTGGGCAGGATAACGTGACATCATCGGCGAATAAAATATATAACTTTTAGAACGTTATGAAACTTCGTTTTGGAGAAAATATAGGTCAGTAGGTTTTAATTAATGTTTATTAACTTTAATATGTTAGTTGTTTAGCTTAAAAATTATAACGGAAAGTAATCCTTTAAGGACGATCCAACAATAGCAATAAAGCAAGCAGACAAACGAGGAGGGTTTGTAGTATTAAACACTAAGGACTACATAATAGAAGCTAATAGAATATTAGGAGATACAGAAACCTATAAGAAACTATCATTTAATCTGATCCAAAAACAAATAAAACAATTTGAAAGCATTTTAAATAAAGCAAAAACAGCAGAAATAATTAACAATCAAGAATACCAATTTATTAATATCATATACCCTAAAACTCCAGTTTTTTTACTACCTCCCCAAAATACATAAAACATTAGATCACCCACCAGGACGTCCTATAATTTCAGGGATAGATGCCTTAACCTCAAACATGTCACAATATGTAGATACATTCTTACAGAAATATGTACACAATTTACCGTCATATTTAAAGGACACAACAGATTTTCTTAATACAATAACAAATATATCATGGCAAAATGACTATACACTCGTCACTTGTGACTTGAATTCATTATATACAAATACACAACATGAACTAGGAATCAAAGCCTCAGAACACTTCTTGAATTTAGACTATGAAATGAAAACACCACAAATCAATTTTAGAATGCATACAATTTATTTTAGAAAATAACTACTTTAATTTTAACAAAACATTCTATTTACAACTAAAAGGGACTGCTATGGGCACGAGGTTTGCACCCAGTTATGCAAATCTGTTTATGGGGAGGTTTGAAGAAGAACATATTCTACACTCCCCATGGGGTGCAAACCTTGTGCTATATAGGAGATTCATAGATGACATATTTCTGATTTGGAAAGGAGACCAAGAACTACTCAATATATTTCTTGAAGATCTCAATTGTAATACTTGGGGAATTGATTTTACTTATGAACACAGCAAGGAATCTATACACTTTTTAGACGTTAAAATAAACATAATCAACAATAGAATTATCACTGAGACATATTTCAAACCCACTGACACCAACAGCTATATA
Source organism: Bombina bombina (assembly GCF_027579735.1). Classification (NCBI taxonomy): domain Eukaryota; kingdom Metazoa; phylum Chordata; class Amphibia; order Anura; family Bombinatoridae; genus Bombina; species Bombina bombina. The sequence goes on along the minus strand of NC_069502.1, from coordinate 96,305,109 downwards.
CACCCGGACAGCTGCCATTTAGAACAATGGATCAAGAATATACCCAAAGGTCAATTCTATAGAATAAGAAAAAACTGCTCAGAAGATAATACTTTCTATGAACAAGCCAATATACTAGAAAAGAGATTTCAAGATAGAGGGTATAAAGAAAATATAATCAAGGAAGTAAAAATACAAGCTATGCAAAAAGATCAGAGAACAGAATTACTACAATATACGAGAAAAGATGTCAGTAAAAATTTACATCAAAAAATATCCTTTATAACAGAATACAATGAGGATCATAAAATCATAAAAAGGATCCTAGAGAAGCACTGTCATATCATTAGAAAAGATCCACTCCTATCAGATATTTTAGACCAACATCCAAATGTAATATATAGGAAAACGAAAAATTTAAAAAGCATATTAGCACCCAGCCAGTTCAATAAAACTACAAAATCAAAAGAACAGAATCTATTAGGCAATAAATTACATGTTTTTTTCCATGCACTAGCTGTAAAGCTTGCAAATTTGGTAAAAAAGACAAAGAAGTTACATCCTCAAATAACAATTTCAAATACCCCATAAAAGATACAATTAGATGTTCAGACATAAACATCATTTATTTAATACAATGCCAATGTAAATTACAGTATCTAGGACAAACAAGTCGACCACTACACGACAGAATAAGAGAACACCTCTCTAATATAAAACTGTAAACATTTACTTTCCAAACACTTTACAGAAGTACACCAGAAGAAACCAATAGGATTCAAACACTGGGGCATAAAAAAAGTTTTGAACAATAGAGGAGGTGATATGGAGAAAATCCTAGCTACTTAAAGAGGCAGAACTAATATTCAAATTTAACACACTGACCCCAAATGGCCTCAATGCTGAACTCAACTTAAATCCATTCATCTAGAATAATAAATAAAATAATAGTATTGAGTCAGACTATTATAAATAGTGTACATATGTAATAAATACATAACTTCTTTAGGTTTTCTCACTAGTAATTCAGTTCTCACATTTACTAAACACACTAACATACACACATAAATCTTCCACTTTGGCAGTTATTAATAGCAATATACTATCGAAATATGGGGAGTCATAAAAACTTATAACCCATATGTTCTCTTTCTTTTCACATCCCATATATACCTGTCTACAACTTTCTGAAGCATTTCCAATATACATTAGGCTAATTTTATCACTGTTTAATAGGACATTATAGTATCAGTCTTATAATTCATTCACATCCATGCATGCACGTATTTATATATACATAATTATCACCTCTATTTAGTGCATAGGACTGCATAGTATATATATGTGTGCACATAGACATCCCTTCTTCTCACACAATTAATGATATTTAAGGAATAAACATCAATCCTTTATTCGTATTAATCTATGAAAAGCACAAATAATTTTTATTTTTTATTTCCCAGTTCAAATATTATTGTTTTTAGTTCAAATATTTTCATTTATTATAAAGTCTTTCATATGTATTGAAGATTGTTATACGTAAGCATATCTGATATAAGTATCTTGAATCAATTAAACAACGCCTGGGAGGAGTCCCCCACACTCATGGGACTATAAAGGAGCCACAAGACCACACAAGATCATACAGTCTTGATAAAGGCGCACATTCGGCGCTGAACCGCGTAGATATCGACTTTCCAGTGTGAATACTATCGGCTCCAGCAAAGAAACACAGGACCGCGAAAGGAACACTCCCCCCACGATCCGGCTATCCGATTGGACTTCCATGAACCACACGTCACTGACTACACATACGCCCAGGTAGGAAGGGTTTGCTGGGAAGTTTGAACAGCAACACGCCGACTGGAAATGGAGTTCACACCTTGCCACTTCTAAACACAGAGGCAACCTTCCCATAACCCTACATCACGTCAGAGGAGGTAATGGATATCGGTAATCCGGGTAGGGGGAGCACCACTACAGTCTTTGTTTCATGTCTCAATTTCATTTGCTCTGATAACAGAGAATTTTTCACAAATACCATCGTGGATACAGTTTTTTATAGTTGTGGCCACAACTTACTACCTTTTATTTTTAAGACCGTCATAGATCAATCCTTTAATTAATACAACTTGCCATCCTGCACAGGAACTTTTTTGCGATACATTTCTAATACATACAGCTGCTACTGGTTGCAACTTTCCTTATATGTATCAACTACTTATATTGCAACAACTTAAATATTGTAACAGCTCGAATACAACAGTAGATATCGTAACAAGTCTTTATTGTAAATTTCTTAAAATGTAAATTGCTAATTGTAATAAGTTTTTAATGTAAATTGCTAATTTTTATATAGTAAAATTTATTTTTTAACACTATATTGCCTCAGTTTATATCTTAAACGCAGTAACTTATTAGTTATATTAGCTATATATGCTACACATGTGCACTACATAGTACATCATTAAGGGCTCACAGAATTAAGAGCAAAAAAAAAATGTTGGCACCGATTTAACTCTTGCAGACGCATCATGAATTTTTATATAATACACTCTTTGGGACACACATTTATAGTACCATTTTAGTACTGAATACATTTCCCTTTTACATGCACATTTATTTTCACGTAATCACCTTATATTAACATCACAATTGAGGATATATCCCCTATGTTATAAATATAGACATCACATCAGTCACAGAAATTTTATATAATTTTGCACTAAATTTCCTTGGCACTATATACTTTGCACAATAATCAGATAGTCCAACTCACAGCTCTTTTGGAGCGCTCCCCACCCACCCTTCTTTTTAAACCGGGCTAAGGCTAACTTAGGCCAGGCCAGTAGATCATTGAAAATCACTCTCAGTTCCAGAATGTTTATAGGGAAGAACTGACTCCTCCCGAGTCCAAAGACCCTGAGTCTTTAGTGACCCCCAAATTGCTCCCCAACCTAGAAGGCTGGAATCCTTGGTCACGATCACCCAGGAAGGTCTGCGAAAGCAAGTTCCCTGTGAGAGGTGTTCCTCCTGAGATACAATTTACATGACCTACGGGTCTGGGACATCTCGTATCCAAGCCTGAGCAAATTGAGAAAGCCTGCCCCCTACTAGATCCGTTCCTGGATCGGGGGCCGACCCTTCACGCTGACTTGGAGTCAGCCAAATGTTTCTTAGATTGTTTCCCCTTGTTCCAAGACTGACTAGACCTCCAGGAAGACTTGGATAGTTCCTGCTTGGAAGAGGAAGTGGAGGGTTTACCTCTAAAGTTACAAAAGGAATGAAAATTACTCTGACTCCCTTTCTGCTTATTCTTCTTATCTTGAGGAAGAAAAGATTCCTTTCCTCCTGTGATATCTGAAATAATTTCAGCCAAACCAGGCCCAAACAAGGTCTTACCCTTGTAGGGAATAGCCAATAACTTAGATCTAGAAGAAACTTCTGCAGAACAGGATTTTAACCAAAGGGCTCTGCGAGCTAGGACCGCAAAACCAGACATTTTTGCTCCTAGTTTAATGACCTGTAAGGAGGCATCCGTTAGTAAAGGAATTGGCTAACTTTAGAGTCTTAATCCTGTCCTGGATTTTCTCAAGAGGAGTATCTGTCTGAATAAAATCAGATAAGGCATCAAACCAGTAGGCTGCAGCACTGGTAACAGTAGCAATACAGACGGCAGGCTGCCATTGAAGACCTTGGTGAACATACATTTTCTTTAATAATGCCTCCAATTTCTTATTCATTGGATCCTTAAAGGAACAACTATCCTCTATGGAAATAGTGGTCCTCTTAGCCAAAGTGGAAATAGCTCCTTCCACCTTAGGAACCGTTTGCCACGACTCCCTAATAGAGTCAGCTATAGGAAGCATTTTCTTAAAAATAGGAGATGGAGAAAAAAGAATACCAGGTCTCTCCCACTCCCTTGCAATAATCTCAGAAGCACGGTCTGGAACAGGAAATACCTCCACTGCAGAGGAACATCAAAATACTTATTCAGCTTACTAGACTTCTTAGGGTTAACAACAATAGTAGTATCAGAGTCATCCAAGGTAGCCAAAACCTCCTTAAGTAACAGCGGAGGTGTTCCAACTTAAATCTGAAGGACACAACTTCAGCATCAGTAGAAGGAATTATACTGCCTGAATCCGAGATTTCACCTTCAGATGCACCCAAAGAATCTTCATCCTCAGACTACTGAGAGGAAATACTTTGATTAGCCACTTCAAGATCAGAAACCTTATTTACTGTTTCTTTAAATTTCCTTTTGCGTTTTCCCTGCAGCATAGGAAAAGCAGATAGCGCCTCAGATACCGCAGAGGATACCTGGGCAGCAATATCTTGCAAAGTAACCCCAGACGGAGCATGAGAGGAAACGCAGGGCACTGCATGTGCATATGAATAGGATTGGGACACTTGAGGAGACAGCTGCAGCACATCTGAAACAGGAGGCTCCTGAAAAGCATCCACCTTAGCTAATGATGGCTCAGGGTCAGGGTTCATAGAAACATAGAAACATAGAATTTGACGGTAGATAAGAACCAAAAATGCCCATCAAGTCTACCCATATTACATGTTACTTTTTCCTTAGGATAGCCTTATGCATGTCCCAGACATTTTTAAATTCCTTTACAGTCTTTGTGTTTACCACCTCAAATGGAAGTTTATTCCATGAATCCACCACCCTTTCTGTAAAAAAATGCTTCCTCAAATTTCTCCTGAATCTACTACCCTCTAACTTTAGATTGTGACCCCTTGTTTTGGCATTTATTTTTTTGTGAAAAATGCTTTCAGCTTCTATTTTATTAAGTCCCTTCATATATTTGAAGGTTTCTATCATGTCACCTCTTTCCCTTCTATCCTCTAAACTATACATATTTAGATCATAGAGTCTTTCTTTGTATGTTTTATATTTTAGACCATGTACCATTTTAGTAGCCCTCCTTTGGACAGCTTCTAGTTTATTTATATCTGCCTGAAGATATGGTCTCCAGAACTGTACACAGTATTCCATATTTGGTCTAACTAATGATCTGTAAAGTGGCATAAGAACCTTGCTATTTCTGCTACTAAAACCTCTTCCAATGTAACCAAGCATTTGACTGGCCTTGCTGGCTGCACTGCGGCATTGTGTACCAAATTTTAAATCATCTGAAATAATAATTCCCAAATCCCTTTCTTCTTTAATTACAGTCAGTAATGTACCATTGAGACTATAATTGGCCTTTGGGTTTTTGGATCCTGTATGCATAATTTTGCTCTTGGTAATATTAAATTTCAGATCCCATTTATTTGACCAGTCCTCTAGTTTATTAATATCACAGTTCATTTGATCAACTCCTCCTGGAACATCTACCCTGTTACAAATTTTTGTATCATCAGCAAACAAGCAAACCTTCCCCTTAAGCCCACTTCCAATATCACTTATGAACATGTTAAACAAAACAGGCCCAAGAACTGACCCTTGGGGAACACCACTAGTAACTGATGCCTCATTTGAATGTACTCCATTAATTGAAACCCTCTGTCGTCTATCTTTAAGCCAGCATTCTACCCACTTAACAATCTTAGCATCTATTCCAAGGCAATACATTTTGTGAATAAGTTTGTTGTGTGGGACAGTGTCAAATGCTTTGCTAAAGTCTAGATATGCAACATCTATGGCTCCTCCCTGGTCTATTATTTTAGTTACATGGTCAAAGAAATCAATTAGATTAGTCAGGCATGATCTTCCAGCAGTGAAACCATGCTGTCCTTTGTCTTCTAAGTTGTTTGTCTGAATGAAAGATACAAGTCTTTCCTTTAAAAGAGTTTCCATTAATTTCCCTGCAATTGAGGTCAAACTGACTGGCCTATAGTTAGCAGAATCTTCCCTACTACCCTTTTTATGAAGAGGGACTACATTGGCAATTTTCCAGTCTTTTGGAACAACTCCTGTTAGAAGTGACTGATTAAATAAATCAGCTAATGGAGTAGCTATTATGGATCGAAGTTCTTTTAGAACTCTTGGATGAATATTATCTGGACCCACAGCCTTATTAACTTTTATTTTTGATAAAGCCCTTGAAACCTCTTCCTCTGTAAAAAGAAAAGTACTACTCACATTATTATTTACAGTAACATCCCTTAATAGAATCTCACTATCTTTACCATCTGTTGTAAAGACTGAACAAAAGTAATAATTTAAACAGTTTGCTATTTGTTTATCTTCTTCCAATACTCTATCCTCATTCTTGAGTCTAACTATCCCTCTGTTAGTTTTTCTCTTTTCACTGATAAATCTAAAGAAGGTTTTGTCACCGTTTTTTACAGATTGTGCTATTTTCTCTTCTGCATCAGCTTTAGCCTTTCTGATTAACTGCTTTGTCATCTTTTGATGGGTTCTCCATTTTTCTTTATCCTCTTCTGAGCCAGTGAGTTTGAATTTTTTATAGACTGTCTTTTTTGTCTTAACTGCATGTGCTACTTCTCTTGAAAACCATGTTGGTTTTCTTTTTCTTTTACTTTTACAAAGAAGCCTAATACAGTGTTTAGTTGCATCTAGAATAGCATTTTTAAAATATCCCCACTGTTCTTGTACTCCTGTAATCTGTGCCATCCCTTTTAGGGATTCATCTAGGCATCTTCCCATGTAAGAAAAATCAGTTGATCTAAAGTCTAAGACTTTTGTTTTACTATGGTTGCTTAGTACCTTTGCCTGAATATTAAACCATACAGACTGATGATCACTAGAGCCTAAGTTCTCACCCACAGACACCTCAGATACTATATCACAGGGTCAGGGTTCCACCTGGGCATCAAAACATAAGCTACAGGTAACATCCTGCACAACCTCTTGATCCATAATACAAAAAACGGAAGCAAATAAAAAATCAACATTTTTTTTTTAAACTTTTTTTTTATCTTTTAACAAAGGATATAATACAGAACAAAAAAATTCATAAATAAATGTTCCATTCAAATTTACCAAATCAAGAAAACAAACCCCAGGCAACACTCTACACCTCAGCAGAATTACTGAGATGCCCTACCTCTACTGCAACCCAGAGCAAACAGAGGGAAAAAACAATCCCGTTTACAATCCGGATTCCAGAGAAGCAAAAACAGCAAGAAACCTTCTAAACAGCAGAGCCATCTAAAATATGCACACCTCACTCTACAGGAAGTGAAGAAACACACCAAAAAAGCTCTGACATCAAAGAAACAGAACCTCCCTAAAAGGGGCGGTCCTACAGCTGACAAAAAAAGCCTTTTTTTTTAATCAACTTTCTTGAAAACAGGATTAAAAACAAACAATAAAACCCCCAATAAAAGTACATAATCTGTTACTAAAAATGGATCCTTACTGAGCCATCAATAAAATAAATAACTGCTCACATTAACAGTGTCTGCAAAAACTGCCATAAAAACCTGCACCCTGACAGGAATAATAAAAATGTCCCCTGCAGTGTTTCAGCTGAAAAAGTGCCAATTTTTTCCCTGCTTATATAGAAAAATAAAACTGGCACTTACCTTAAAATGTATCTGTCCGGCAGTAGGACAGCTCACCTGGTTTGAGAGGATGCCATCCCTCACATGGACCTTTGGAAATACAGAAAGACTGAGTAAACCTACTCAGGCTATTTAAATAGGGCAGCAAAATGTTATGGGAAAACACAGTGAGGATTGTACCCCACAAGTTCCCAATTGCCCAAAAGCCACCACCGCCCTACTGAAGAGACTGACATGGGCTAAGGCTAGACCCTTTATAAAGATCAGAGCAAACCTACTCTGCTTTCAAAATAAAAAAATCTTGATTGTAGACCAAAACTTCACCTCCACCGGCACCGCAGGCAAAGAGAATGACATATATAGCAGCTTTGCTGTATTATTCTTTGCCTCTTCCTGCTGGCAAGGAGTGATATTTTTATTGTATTAAAGCTGATGATTTGGAGTTTAATTATTGTAATTTCTGTTAATATAGTTAATATTCTGTTAACCTTAATATAGATATGTGATCCAGTAAGGCTCTATTCAACTTATCAAAGTGCACGTATGCTAGAGAGGCCTGCATTACCTCTAATCCATAATCTTACAGAAGAACAAAGGTAGCGTCAGCACTGTTTCTTGAAAAGTTAAAATTCTTTATTGAAGTAACATGAGGATAAAAAAGCAGCAACATTTCGGGTCCACCTGACCCTTAATCATGCTATGGAGCATTGTTATCCACCACCATATACACCACCTGTATGCAAATTAATTTAATTCAATTTAACTCTTTCAGTTCTCATATCTAAATTTGATATAGTTAAACCCTCTACAGGTCAAACTTAGAATTACTTACAGTTTTACTTTTTTAAAGGAAACCTTTTTTGCTTCTTTTTATTTGTATCCTTTTATACTATGTGGTGGATTTCAGTGAGATTACATTGCAATCAAAAATATTACATACAGTATAAAGCTAAAACCAAAAGATCATTTATAAAAACAAATGAAGATCGTAATCTTTATTCAAACCTAACAAATATAAGGTCTTAAGGTGTTGTATTCATCATACCTCCCTCTTTTTCAGTACCAACTCTCTATTACCACCTTTTCTTTGTTTGGGGACATGAAATCTTAATTGGCTCACTGTATGGCTTGCTGTTATAAAATGGGATGAAACTGGAAGGGTCATGTGATTACATCTAATCGATGATTTGTGGACACTAATCCTGTCCAACATATCCCCGCCCACAAGAACATTTCAAGATATACACTACATGATCAGTGTCACAGGTGTAAAAACCATTGATCTCACATTTTTTCCAATCATTAATTTGTGCAATATATTTGCCATTGATCATGGAATTGGACTTTGCACATCCTAAGCACGGGTATGATCCTTTATTAGGGGTGGTCAAATAATTTACTTTGTGACACTTACTAGTGCCTACATCTGCCTTAACCAAAAAATCCCTACTATTTCTAACTCTCCTGTAAGACTGAATAGGGGGTTTACTAAATTCCTGTATGTGAGGGTTGGATTTATTCAATACATACCAATGTTTCCTTAAAATAGCTGAAATGTTCTCACTATGTGGATTAAATTCTGACGAAAAAAAAAATTTGTTGTGTATCTTTCTGTTTTCTTCTATGTTCCCTTGTCTCCGTTACAGCTGTCTGCCTGCACTTAGAAATAAATGTAGATGGATAACCTCTATCTTTAAATGTATTGGCCATCTGATAAAGTCTGACTTTTTGTCACTTTTTATCTTTCACATTCCTCATCGTTCTTATGAATTGGCTTTTGGGAATTGAATTGAAGACCCTTTCTGGATGATAGCTTTCAAAATGTTAAAGTGTGTTGTGGTCAGTAGGTTTACAATACAGGTCTGTAATCAAATGACTACCCTGTTTGTATACACTTGTGTCCAAATAGCTAACATTTATTGTAGAATAGCTAAGGGTAAATTTCAGACACTCAGTACTACTGTTAAGCTCTTCCACAAACTCATGTAATGTTGTTAATGGGCCCCTCCATACGCCAAATACATCATCTATAAAACGAAGCCAGATTTTACAATGCCTTTGATACATTACATTGGTGTAAATAAACCATTTTTCAAATTGGCTAACAAAAATATTGGCATATGAAGGGGCCACATTAGAGCCCATGGCTGTGCCTTTTTTTTGTAAATAGTAGGTGTCTTGAAATAAAAAGTAGTTAAGATAGAGTATAATATTCAACATATCTTCTTTAAACTCACATTGTAAGGGAGTGAAATTCACATCCTGTTTTATCAAATCTAGCACAGATTGTACCCCTGCCTCATGGGGAATGGAGGTATACAGGCTTACAACATCAAGGGTAAAGATAATATCTGTAGCTTCAATCTCCACAACCCCTATTTTCTCAAGAAAATCTCCTGTATCTTTAAGAAAAGATTTTTGTGCAGCCGCCAAGGGATTCAAGAACTTGCCTAAGAAAATGTCAATATTGGACAGGACTGAGTCAGTACTAGCCACAATTGGTCTCCCTGAGGGTTCCCTCAAGTGTTTGTGTATTTTCAGGATAGTATAGAAAACCGGGGTAATGGGATCTTCTTTTATCAAAAAGGTAGCTAGGTCTTTAGTAATTACTTTATTTTGTACAGCCCTCTCCACTACTCCTGAAATTTCTTTTTTAATATCAGGTAGAGGGTCACTATCCAAAATCATATACACCCCACCATCAGATAACTGTGTCAATATTTCATGAGTGTAGTACTCATCTAATATTACTAATGCTCCGCCCTTATCCCCATTTTTAATTATATTGGAGTTATTGCTTGCCAAATCTCTAAGGGCTTTTTGCTCAGCAGCAGTAATATTATACTTTACTTTAGGATTTTCTCTTGAAAGGAGTTTTTTATGTGATTTTGAACAAACTTGATATATATCTCAACTCCTGGATTTAGGGTACTAGGCACAAATTTTGATTTATTTCTTAAACCAAGGGGTCGCAAATAAAACATAGTATTCCCATTATTAACCACAGTGTTAGTTACTTGATTAGTAGCATATTCTATTAGATGTGATGACATGACCCTTATAGTTTTATCCCATTTTATAACAGCAGGCCATACAGTGAGCCAATTAAGATTTCAGGTTATAGATCATGTACACAGGTGGTATATAAGGTGGTGGATAACAGTGCTCCACAGCATGATTAAAGGGACAGTTTACTCAAAAAAGGTCTCCCCTTTGATTTTTTCCCAATGATGCACTTTACCTGCTGGAGTGTATTAAATTGTTTCCAAGTATTTCCATTACCCTGATGTTAACATTTAAAATAATTGATTTAGCCTGTGGTATCCACACCTTTCTTGAAAGTTTTTGGCCTTAAGGCCAAGCTGTGTTAACACAACCAGCAGAAGACATTACACTCACAGTGGGGTACAGAAGAGATAAGGTAATAAAATGTTAATTTTCCATTGTTCTATACAAGTATTAGTGATTGGTTTATGGACAGATATAAGATAAAGAAGCAGTTATATGTACTCAATGTGATAAAGTAATGAGATCTGATTATACCTACAAGCTCAACCCATTTTATTAGGTTGTGGCCTCAAAACACAAAATCAGCTAATTCATATACACAAATAAACCTTAAAAAGCAAATCTCATACATTTTATACTCAGCAGCTGGTAAAAAAGTAATTGGAAACACATTAAGGGAAAAACTATTTTATAGTATACTATCCCTTTAAGGGTCAGGTGGACCCGAAACATTGCTGCATTTTTATCCTCATGTAACTTCAATAAATAATTTTACCTTTTCAAGAAATAGTGCAGACGCTACCTTTGTTCTTCTGTGAGATTATTTATATATATATATATATAGACACATTTTTTTTATCTTTCTTTCTTCATGCAGTCAGTGTTTACTGTATTCATTAATGGGGCCACTTGCTTTGTGTTTTGAATGAATGCAAAGATGAAAGCAAAATTAATGTTTTCTTTTCATTCATCCAAATGTGAATGTGCATCTCTAATAATTAAAGTTGTAGGTTCTACCTTATTGTAAATATCCTTTTAAACTGGCAATCAGTTTATTACTACTATATTATATATGATGTCATGTGTGCTTTGCCCCATATGTTCAGGTTAAATACATCTGAATTTATTTGTAGTGATTACAATCATGTAATGTCTCAGTAGATAACGTTAGCATTTTTAAATATTCACCACCAGTAAATTGCTATTAAAAATTCATTAAACTTAAAGGGACAGTCTACACCAGAATTTTTATTGTTTGAAAAGATAGATAATCCCTTTATTACCCATTCCCTAGTTTTGTATTTCCAACACAGTTATATAAATACACTTTTTACCTCTGTGATTACCTTGTATCTAAGCCTCTGCAAACTGCCCCCTTATTTAAGTTCTTTTGACAGACATCCATTTTAGCCAATCAGAGCTTGCTCACTGGAACTCCACGTGCGTGAGCACGGTGTTATCTATATGATAAACATGAACTAACACCCTCTAGTGGTGAAAAACTGTCAAAATGCCCTGAGAGAAGAGGCGGCCTTCAAGGGCTTAGAAATTAGCATATAAACCTCCTAGGTTTAGCTTTCAACTAAGAATACCAAGAGAACAAAGCAAAATTGGTGATAAAAGTAAATTGGAAAATTGTTTAAAATTACATTCTCTATCTGAATCATGAAAGTTTATTTTGGACTAGACTGTCCCTTTAAAGATACCATACATATAAAACAGCAATCTTTAAACATCTTGAATATATTTGTGTGAAGCTCTTTATTTAGTTTTTTAAACAAAGAGAAAAATAATGGGGAGTTTTTCATTGGTGGTTGGATTTGCTACAATTTTCAAATAAAATACAGGAGAAGCAGGAATACATTCAGCTTTTTAAATTATGCACAATTAAAGGGACATGAAAGTCAAAATGTAAAAATTACAATATAGCATGAAATGTTATGAGACTTTACAATGTACTTCCTATTAGACATGTGCATTCGTTTTGTTACAAATTCGTAATGAAAAATGGATATTTGTTTTGTTTTCACAAAACAAAATCTAAATTGAAAGAAGACAAAGAAATACTGACAAAATTAATTTAGGGGTTAAGATACTTACCTCTAGCGCACTGGAGAGACACACTAATCCCAACCCTTCTTCATAGAGCCGCAGGCCACGCTAATAAGAGGCTTAGGACAGCGAATACCAGGGCCTGTGTTAAAGGAGAAGGTCCTTTAGTGCAGAACCTGGGATCCACGGCGCAAAGCATTGCCTGAGGCTCCAAGAATAAGGGTAGAGATTAGCGCAACTCTCCAGTGCACTAGAGGTAAGTATAACGCTACAGGTGAACTTTTTAATCTGTAGCAAAGGAATATTTACGTTCATTTAACAAAAACAAATGTAAATGTTCCATAAATATTCAATATTTGTTTAGTTTAAAATTAAACAAATTCAAAATAGGGCAGCATAAGAATATTTGGGGAAACAAATTTTCCTAAATATTCGCTCTGAATGATTTGGACAAACCAAATTTTTTTGGCTGCTCGTCTACTTCCTATTTTCTTCACTACCATCAAACTTTGCTTTTCTCTCCTGGTATCCTGTATTGAATGATCAGCTCAAGAGCATTTATGCACTTCTGGGGGCTGGCTGAACAAATCTAGTGAGCCAATGATAAGAGCTTGTGTATAGCCACCAATCACCAGCTAGTTCCAAGCAGTGTATCGCTGCCCCTGGGCCATCTTACATATACTTTTCAACAAATGATAGCAAGAGAACAAAGTACATTTAAGAATAGATGTAAATTGAAATGTCTCTTAAAATTTATGCATGCAATGTCTGATCCATGAAAGTTTATTTTTTTATATCACTTTGAACTTTTTATGGGAAGTGAAAGTTTGAGTCTAATGAACTTTTACTATAACATTGAAAAGCTCTATTTTAATTTGACTGTACATAAAAAAGTCCTTTTTCAGAATATTTCACATATTTTAGTGATGCTAAATTTGTGTTTATTTTAGAACTGAATCTTTTTTCCCCAACACCAATAAACATTTACGCACCTACTGTGGGCACTGCCATCTTCTGCTCTGCTGAGAAACTCAAGCTCACTCGTCCTTCACCTGCAACTGAACAATGAAATCAAACAGTGATTTTACAGCTGTTGAAAATAAATACAGAAACAGAATCACCACAAACCACAACAAAAATAATTTTCTTATAATCTCCTGTCTGATAATCACGCCGCTTCTCAAGCATTCTGGCCATCTGCAGATAATTTGCTATATTTAAAATGTTTTTTAAATAAATTCTAAAGCTCTCAAATATCCATAAAATAGTGATCAGCATCAAAGAAATAACTCCAAAAATAAACTCTTTGGGAATAACTGTACACGTTAAACGTCAAATGCTATTAATATAAAGTTTTTACAGATGAATAATAATTCTATTTACTAAAGTGATTAGATTATACCTCAGGCATTGCATGGTGGTTATGCAGATTATTTGTAGATAATACCTTGCACATATGAAAAGGAAACACGTGGGACATAATGCTCTATTCATTTTTTTTAGATAATTTAAACTTCTGCACACAATCTACCCATCAATCAATCAATCAATCAATCAATCAATCAATCTATCTATCTATCTATCTATCTATCTATCTATCTATCTATCTATCATCTGTCTGTCTATCTAATCTCTATCTATCTAATATATATCTAATATATATCGGTCTGTCTATCTAATCTCTATCTATATATCTGTCTGTCTGTCTATCTAATTTTGATCTATCTATCTGCCTGCCTTCCTGTCTGTCTGCCTGTCTATTTCCCTTTAAGTTCTATAATAGTTGCCAAAAATGTTCTCAGTAGTTTCAGACAGACATGGACAATTTAGTTATAAACCGGAATAGAATATTTAAGTGATTTTGTTAGGTAAAATAAATAGTCTGAGGCTCTCATTAGTTCACTAGTTGTAGGTTGAATCTTTCCTATATTAGAGTACTTTGAATCAGCTAATTTGTAAATCAAGTTGATTTAATTCATGCAAAATTAGTTGTTTTTGTATTTAATTGATATGTCTACAAGATATTGGTTACAGATGCATTCTAATACATTTTCCCAAAATGTGCTACAGCTGAGATACATTAATTTGTGCTATATGTCTGATGTACAGCACATTTATATTTAATATTATAGTAGACTCATGGAAATAAAAAAGGCCAATTGAATCTGTTCACATTGCATTCTAAAATGTTATTTATAAAGCGCCAACAGATTCCGCAGCGCTGCCCATGGGTACAAGGATAAAAGTACAACGGAGAAACAATACAATAAGAGACAAAATTTTACAGACAAATACAGGGGGAATTGAGGGCCCTATTCCCGTGGGAATTTATAATCTAGATGGGTGGGAGGATGGGAAACAGGGGGTGGGGACTGCAAAGGTGAGAATGATATTAGTGAGGAGATAGATGAGGGTAACTTGTTAGGTAAGTGAAGTTAGTTTGTTAATAAGCGGTGATAAGCTTCTCTGAACAAAAGGTCTTTAGGAAACGTTTAAAGGAGAGGTTAGGGGAAAGCCTGACAGCTCGAGGAAGTGCGTTCCAGAGGGTTGGTGCCACACAAGAGAAGTCCTGTAGTCTAGCATGAGAGGAGGTGATGGTAGAGGATGCAAGAAGCAGCTAATTGTTGGATCTTAGGGGGCGAGTTGGGGTATATTTGTTGATGAGGACAGGTAGGGTGGGGCAGCATTGGTGAGGGCTTTGTAGGTCAGGGTGAGAATTTTGAATTTAATTCTGCTGTAAATCGGGAGCCAGTGAAGGGACTCAGAGAGAGGGGCACCAGAAACAGAGCATCAAGAGAGGTGGATTAGCCTTGCAGATGCATTTAGGATGGATTGAAGGGGAGAGAAGCAGGAGAGAGGGAGGCTAGATAGTAAGTTATTACAGTATTCAAGTCGGGTAATTACCAGGGAGTGGATTAGCTGTTTAGTAGTTTCAGCATGGACGAATGTTGGAGATATTGCGTAGGTGGTTGCGGCATGATGAAGAGAGCAATTGGATGTGGCGAATGAAGGACATATTTGAGTCAAGTGTGACTCAGAGGCAGTGGACTTGGGGTGATGGGGAGATAGTGATGCCGCCAACAGTGATGGAAAAATTAGAAACTGGAGTAGAGTTAGGGGGGGGGGGGGTTGGAAGTAGTTCAGTTTTGGACATGTTTATTTTTAGGTGGTAAGAGGCCATCCAGGAAGAAATGCCAGATAAGCAGTCGTTGATGTGAGAATTGACAGAAGGAGAGAGTGCAGGGGTGGAAAGGTAGATCTGGGTATCATCAGCATAGAGATGGTAGTTGAAGCCATAGCTGTTTATAAGTTTACCCAGTTAAGAAGTGTAAATAGAGAAGAGTAGAGGACCCAGGACAGAGCCTTGAGGTACTCCAACAGACAGATGCAATGGAGAGGGGGAGTCACCAGCAAAAGAGATGGAGAATGATCTGTTATGATAAGAGTGAATCCAGGAGAGGGCAGTGTCACAGAGCCAAAGAGATCTGAGAGTCCGTAGGAGAAGGGGATGGTCAACAGTGTCAAAGGCAGCAGAGAGGTCAAGTAAGACGAGTATGGAGTAGTAGCCTTTGTTTTTAACAGAAAGGAGGTCGTTAGTAACCATGGTGAGGGCAGTCTCAGTTGAGTGTTGGGGACGGAAGCCAGATTGCAGAGGATCGAGCAATGAGTTGGAGGACAGGAAGTGGGTTAGGCAAACAAAAGCTAGTTTTTCAAGGATTTTTTAAGCTAGCGGTAGCAGTGATATGGGGTGGTAGTTTGCAGGAGCATTAGGGTCAAGGAAGGGTTTTTTGAGGATGGGGTGACCGTTGAATGTTTGAAGGAGGCAGGGAATGAGCCGGAGTGAGAGTGGGAGACAGAGAAGGTATTAGATGTGAAGGAATAGTGTCAAGTGGGCAGGTAGTGAGGTGTGAGGAAGACAATAGGGAAGCCACTTCACTGTCAGTGGTTGGGAGGAGGGTGCAGAGAGCAGCAGATGAGGTGACTGGGAGTGAAGTTGGGAGATTGCAGGCTTGAGGTGTAAGAGTGAAGAATGAACTTATAGTGCATGAAATCAGGTTCAGAGTGGGATTTCCTCCAAGCACGTTCAGCAGTGCAGGAGCATTTTTGCAGGTGGTGTGTTTGCTGGGAGTGCCAGGGCTGGAGCTGACGACGTGGGGCTTTGCAAAGTTGGGGAGGAGAGAGAGTGTCAAGTGCATAGGAGAGGGTATTGTTATAGTGGGTTATAGCAAGGTAAGGGCAGGATATTGTGGAAGTGTGGGGGAGGTGCATTTGAATAAGGTTGGAGAGTTGGGGAGGGTCTACAGTGTGCAGATTTCTACAGGTGTGAGGGGGGGAAGTAGGTTTAGTCTGTATATTAAGATTAAAAGTGAGCAGATAGTGGTCTGAGATGGGAAATGGTTGACAGGCAACATCAGAGAGAGAGAGCAGAGATAGGAGAATACCAGATCAATAGAGTGCCCATCACAGTGGGTAGGGAATATGGTGGATTGTGAGAGGCCGAAGGAGTTAGTGAGTGAGAGAAGTTTAGAGGCAGCAGGGGCAGATGGGTTGTCAATGGGGATGTTGAAGTCCCCTAGGATTAGAGCAGGTGTATTTGTAGAGAGAAAGTAAGGAAGCCAGGCAGCAAAGTTGTCAAGGAATTGGGAGGTTGGTCCAGGGGGGTGATAGATAACTGCCACTCTGAGAGAGAGGGGGGAGAACAGGCAAATGCAGTGGACTTCAAAGGAAGAAAAGGAGATAGATGGAAATGGGTGATAGGTACTGATAGGAGCAGGAGGGGGAGAGTAAGATATGCCAACACCGCCACCATGTCTCTCACCTGGCCTAGGTGTGTGGCTAAAGAGGAGACTTATGGTAGTTTATCCCAGGCATTCTTGAAATCTTTTACAGCATTTGCCCTTACCACCTCTGTTGAAGTCCTTGTCCTGGAGTTGCTGTTTATGTGAAAAATGCTTCCATGCTCAGCTTTATTAAATCCCTTAACATACTGTATGTTCAGATAACTCCTAGTACTGAATTATTCCTTCAATAAAGGATACCAAGATAACTAAGCTAATTGGATAATAAAAGAAAAGTGGAAGAAAGTGGAAGAAAGTTGTTTAAAAATGCATGTTCTATTGGAATCATGAAAAAATTGGTTTCATGTCCCTTTAATTAACAATAAAAAGATGGGAAAAAAAAGTATTTATTATCAGAATCATGAAAGAATAATTTTGGGTTTCATGTCTACTGACTACTTTAAGATATCACTGCTATTAATTTACATTGCACATAGTATATTTACACCATGTAAGACAGACAAGTTTTTTAACTTTAACCCCCTAGATGATGGAGACAGCAACAGCACATTGCCCTAGATTTATAGACACATGTAAGGTTGCTGAGGGACCTTGGTGTAATGACAATATCATGTCCGAAATTCATGAAAGGGATAGTAAACACCAAAATATAATTTTTTAAAAAGATAGATAATCCCTTTATTTACCATTCCCCAGTTTTGCATAACCAACAATGCTATAGAAATATACTTTTTACCTCTGTAATTACCTTGTAATTAAGCCTCTGAAGACTGCCTCCTTATCACAGATCTTTTGACAGACTTGCATTTCAGGCAATTAGTGCAGACTCTTAAATAATTCCACGTGCATGAGCACAATGTTATTTATATGAAACACATGAACTAATGTCCTTTAGATATAAAAAACTGTCAAATGCATTCAGATAAGAGGCGGCCTTCAAGGGCTTCAAAATTAGCATTTGAGCTTATCAAGGTTTAGCTTTCAGCTAAGAATTCCAAGAGAATGATGATAAAAGTAAATTAGTACGATGTTTAAAATTACATGCCCTAGCTGACTCATGAAAGTTTAATTTGGACTTTACTGTCCCTTTAAGTCTTACTTCACCTATATTTCCAAGCATATTGTTAGTGGGTATACTTGCTGAATGATTGGCATTTCATAAACCTTGCAGACTGAATGAGCAGCTGAAAATGGGCGTTCCTTAGCTATTATTGCAGAATTATTAAAGATTCTATTGCCCCGTGTGAAGTGTCTTGTCTGACTACTTTAAATCTGACAAAGTAAACTTGTTTGTTTTTCTTTCATTTTACTTTTTACTTTTTCAACATTTTCTCTTGCTCTTATGTTAGAGTGTGCTGTTTTACTAAGGTGTAGCCACCAATCAGCAAGTGCTACCCAGGAGCTGAACCAAAAATGGGCCGGCTCCTATGCTTACATTCCTGCTTTTTCAAATAAAGATAGCAAGAGAACGAAGAAAAAATTACAATAGGAGTAAATTAGAAAGTTACTCAAAATTGCATGCTCTATCTGAATCTTGCAGCTGTGACAAGGGTCAGGTACATATCTCTTTTATGTAGTGATCTTTCAATTGGGATGTTGCGTTCTGCTGCTATATTTTAGTTTAATAACTTAAATCCAGGCCACTGAATAGCACCCACTTGCAGCCAAAGGGTAAAAAAATATTTTTAAATTAATATGCAACTGAGATATAAATAGAAATGAATTATTATATCTGCCTCAATGGTGTTTTAATTCTGGTGAGTTATCACCTCAGTACCCATTCAGGATATTCATCTCTTTGATACAATATTGTGCATAATTTAAGACATTTCTTTTTCTCAACAATCTTCTATTCTGAATTGTTTAATTTGTCCTCGGTTCCCATGGCAATCAAATACATTTAAAAAGACTTGGGGTTCATTAATTTTAAGAGTTCAATAAATTAGCGGAAATAATCAAGACTTCAATCTTTTGGATAATTACACTTTGCTGTCAGAGAAAAATGCCAGCCTCTGTAAGAAGCATTTGTTTTAATACCCAGTGAGATTGCAATTATTAAATACTCAATGTTTCCATAAGGTAACCTGCCACCTAATTAGTAAAAAAATCAGATGCAGTAATATAGTAATACATGATTAAATATCCCAATTGCATATCTGTTTGTTTAATGGGAGACAAATCTAAAAATAGATAGATAAATAGGCGTGAATGGATGCATACCCTTTTCTATGTTAGTGGCTATTTAAAAGTTATCAATCATTTTAAAAAGTGTAAGTGTATTTTAACTGGTTTCCCAGAGCACAGCAGTGTCCCTCACAAAATATGCTAAAAATGAAAGTACACATACAGACAATATTTTTGTAAAATCTATCTATTTCTCTATCTATCATCTATCTATCTATATTTCTATTAAAAAAAGATTTTTAAAAAAGATTAAAAAAAACAAACAAACATTAAAATTGTTCAAATCGATATTGCATATTTTCGAGGTATTTGACTGTGAAGGGCTCACAAAAATTACAAACCCCCACGCTGATGTTACAACAGAATAAAAAATAAACAAAGCTATACAAAATAAAAAAAAATTAAAACTAAACTAATACCCCTATAAAAATAAAAAATCCCCCCCCCCAAATAATAATAGTTAGTTTAGGTTTTTTTATCGTTAGTTTTTTTTTGGGGGGGGTTTGGTGGATGGGGGGGTTACTGTTAGGGGGGACTTAGTATTTTTTAAATGTAAAAGAGCTGTTAACTTAGGGCAATGCCCTACAAAAGGCCCTTTTAAGGATTATTGGTAGTTTAAATTTGGGGGTGTTTTTATTTTGGGGGGTCTTTTTTATTTTTATAGGGATTAGGTTTAATTTTTTTTTATTTTTGATAATTTTGTTATTTTTTTCTGCAATTTTAGGGCTTTTTCTTTTTTGTAATTTTAGATTAATTTTTTGTAATTTAATGTTAGCTTTTATTATTTTAATTGTATTTTAGTATTGGGGTTAATTTAGGGGGTGCTAGGTTAGGAGACTTAGTAATTAAATTAGTTATTTGCGTTGTGGGGGGTTGGTGGTTTAGGAGTTAATAGGTCAATTAGGTTTATTGCGGTGTGGGGGTTTGGCGGTTTTCAGGGATAATAGGTTAATTAGGTTTATTGCGAAGTGGGGGGTTGGCGGTTTAGGGGTTAATATTTTAATTATGTTATTTGCGGATTAGGGGTTAATTACTTTATTATTTTGTGATGTGGGGGTTGGCGGTTTTGGTGTTTGTTAATACTTGTGCGGGAGGTTAGTTTTTTTTTGTTATACTTCGTGGGGGCGGCTAGTTTTTTTTGTTATTTCGTGCAGGTGGTTACGTGTTTTTATTTTATGTCTTGTGGGCGGTTACTTGGTTTTTTGTTATTTTGTGCGGGCGATTGCGTTTTTTTTTTTTAAGGCTTTGTTTGCCTACGCTGCATCCAGGTGGATTCTTTTGGCTGCCTCGCGCAGCCAACATTCCATTGAGGATGAGCGTGCAACTGGCAACACCGACGGGACGCGTTACAAACGCAATTATAGTATATATATATATATATATATATAAAGTAACAAAAAACTTGCACTTACTGGTCTTTTTTCTCAAAAAACAAACACTTTACTGTAACGTTTCGGAGATAGAGTATCCCCTTCCTCAGACATAGTGTAATGACAACTCATACAATTTATATATTAAAAAATGCCAAATTGCAGTCATGGCAACCACCTTAAACAAAACAGAACAAAACCAAACAGTGTTAATATTGATGACAAGTAAATAGTCAATGCTTGAAACTATTCATAAAACTAATAAGTGATTTGATAGAAATAAGTGACAATGTGATTTCATCCCTCTCTTGTCCAACCCTCTTGACTCTACAGTATAATTCGGCACTAAAATCAACACTTTACAAAACTGCACCCTCCACTCTTCGACGTACATCAATCACTCGACGGCAATCGTGGCACACTAAACAGACCAGATATCTTCAGCAATGCTCACGGGCCGCTGAACGGCAGTGGAGGAAATCACGCACCTTTGCTGATTTCCAACATTATAAATTCACCCTTAAGTCCTACAACTCTGCGCTTAGCCTGGCAAAACAAGTCTATTTCTCCTCCCTCGTGTCATCTCACGCATCCAACCCCAGAAAACTGTTCTCAACCTTTAACTCCCTTCTACGTCCGCCTGCCCCCCCGCCCGCTACCAAACTCACTGCTCAAATTATTGCTGATCACTTCAAAAATAAAATTGACACGGGGGCGGAGCTGGCCACGGAGCTGAGTAGCAGCACATCTAGAGAGCTCTGCCGTGAAAAGTTTAATATTTGGCTATTTGGGATCAAAAACACCCGTAAATTTTGCCTAGTACTGATGCAGAAGGTAACCTGTTGCTTAAAGACCAAACTGGTCCAAAGATTATACCCATTTATTTGAAGCAACCTGAAAAGATTGAGAGTATTGATCTCACACCGGATTTCCAGCCCCCGCAATCTAGAAGCTGCGTCTCAACCTAGCCTGCCTGCAGCATACGACTCCGGAGGGTCGAGGCTCCGCTCCGGAGAAGTTGCTGAAGTGGACACGCTCTCTCTTTACCTCCGGTGACCTACAGGAGATTGCTCCGACACTTACCCCACCAAACCACAACCCGCCACTGCGGCAACCTCGGACACTTGGAGATCGGCCGGAGCGGCTGCAACGACACCGGAGGTACTTTACCGGGGCTGAGAGGCCCCCCTGGATGATCACCCGTTTGGAAATATCTACTCTACCAGATCTGAAGAGACTGTAGTTTTGGCGCGAGCGGCCGCCATATTGGACAGCGTGATCGCAACATAAGGATCTGGGTGAGTCGCAGCACAATCACACTATACAGTCACAAACACTTACCAGCCGCAGGCCTGCACTTGGAACACCCGTTCTCAGTGCACTTAAGGGGCTATCCGGAAAAAGAGACTGTCAAGCTCAGCAACCAGCCCGAGAACCTATAACTGAGGGGAGAGACTTTAAGAACAATATGCTAACCTCCACAGAAAGAGCCTAAATCGCTTTATCGCTACTGACACGCTATTCAGTTTTCTCCTACTGCATGACAGGCCTACAAACTATAGGAGATACTTGAGACATTGGTAAATCTTTAACACCAGCACAGCAAGCATTGTTTATATTTGTTACAACCTCCCTAGCCCATGAAAGAGAATCAGTTAATGGGATATTAAAGATACTCTGGAAGTGTAAACATAGCTGGATACCTACTACTCACACAGCCCAAAAGTAGGCCCTGTAGACTGCTTTATTTCTTACTGGGAACCTCTACACAAGCAATTTGAGCCAGAGATTGACCCCACCATTTGGTGACGCGTCCACATTACAATCTGAGCAGCTTAACCGGTTATAGGCCAGCAATTACAAGCATTACCCCCCTCCCTGCCATTTCCCACCAGATACTACTGGTGGGTCATATCCTCACCCCCTTTACCCACTTCGTCAATAGGAGACACATACCCAGGGGAGAGGGGTTCATTCTCACGACTGCAACCATCACCATATCTCCCGTTTTGGAAAATAGAGGCTGAACATATATAAAGAATACACTTCAAGGAGAAGGTCCCGCTTTTCATTCTCTCACTGTTGCAGATATACATATCCAAGTAAATCAAGGCACCAGATATAAAGACTCCCAGATTAGGCTGCCCTCACCAGAGCGCCCTCTTCACCTGGAGGGAATAGACCATAGCAACATGTAATTGAACACTAATTGTTCGTGGCCCCGCCGGCTAATGGGTTCCTAATAGCATATGTAAAATAATTAAGCAAGCTCTCAACATTAACATACATATATCACTTGATAGTCTCGCATCCCGTAAATACAAGATGTCGCAGGCCCAGAAAAGGAAGCAGAAGCCCCATGCTACGCCAAAAAGAACTGTGGTGGATCATTTTCAGCACCGCTCTAACATGGCCCAGGCGAGATCAGAAGATGAATACTCAGACACGGGGAGTGCCTCAGACACCCAGACCGGTTCAATCTTAAAGCAAAAGGCCTCACAGGCCCTGGAGATATCTAATAGTACTAACAACAATATGATAGAAACCATCCAATCCCTGCTAACCTCACATCACGATTCCTTGACTAAGAGATTTGATAGATCGCATGCCGACTTGAAGAGAGATATCGGTCTCATAGGAGAGAGAACTGATGCGCTGGATCGCAAACAAGAAGACTTGGCAATAGATCACACCAACCTTCTTAGCTACTCCCAATCCCTGGCCATTCAGATCACTGATTTGGAATTGAAGCTGGCGGACCTAGAAGACAGGTCACATCGCAACAATATACGCATCAAAGGCGTGCCGGAATCAGTTCTACCACAGGACCTTGAGAAATATCTACATGGTCTATTTGAAGCTGTATTGGGGTCAGCGACAGGTGATGAGAATCTCATAGACAGAGTACACAGAGCCCTCAGGGCACGAACAGCGGATGGTGGACAACCAAGAGATGTGATAGCGAGGCTTCACTACTATACCTACAGAGAAAAAATCATTAGAGCCTTAGCCAGAGACAAGCAATTGCCTGAAGGGTATGCAGGTCTGCAAATCTACCCGGATCTTTCTACTCACACGCTCCAGATCCGCAAACATTTCCAGCCCTATACTAAAATACTGAGAGAGAGAGATCTGAAGTACAGGTGGAAGTTCCCTGTAAGGCTGTTTATCACCAAGGACAGTCACCAATATATGGCCTCTACCCCTCAACAGGCACGTGAGTTGCTGTAAAAGTGGAACTTGCTCCCTCCAGATGGAGGAGATCGCTCTCCCGACACAGAAATAGGCAATGGACTGAGGGCGTCAGCCCCACCATGGAAACCGCTACCACAAAGATCCTCTGGTACTCATGGAACATCCAACGAAGCCTTTAAGAAGCACAGAGATTCTACTGATTCACAACGAGATGCAAACAAGTAGAGAGCCTGTCTGCTTTTCTTTTTGTTCTACTTGTTTTACTTACTTTGTTCATTCTATCTGCTGGACCCTCTGAAAGACGAAGATGACTCACCATAGGAGGGAGTGCTCTACAATGTTTAAGGACTGCTATCCTGCCTAAGCAGGATGAAGATGGGTGAGACCTAAGCAATCATATATTGTTGCTTATTTGTTTACCCAAGTAATGGACACTTACCATAATCCTTAAATATGCCTGTTTCTTTACTTATGCCCACATGTAAATTGTTGTTTTGTTATATTGAGTTATTGATCACATATTTATTGTTAGTCTATTACACAGACTTATATACTTAGGCAATTGAACACCTATAAGCTTATTTATACTGTCCCCTTCAGCACTTAGTAGCAGGAGACACAGGGAGGAGACTGAATCTGTATCTGAGCGCCCATAACTAGTACGTGGCCCCCATCATGCTAGGACCTTCTCCATGAGTCTGACATACACTCTACCCATATCATATCTTAATGCCTCCTGCTAAGCCCTGTCCTATATTGGGAGTATAGAGGCATCAAATCTAACTTAAGCATGACTACCTCACAAAACGACTAACCTGCCCTTGCAGATACTTTAGCTGTAAGTCTCTAACTCCTATGGCAAGTCGATCCACAGTTAGTACCCTAAAGATTAGGGATAATTCCATGCCCTCTAGTGCTCCATCCTCTTTAGACATAAGCCACTAACCTAAGCAATGCCTTTATTGTTTAATGTCCTAGCCGTCTGTCATGCAGAGGACCCTGGACTACGACCCTAATGCTCCCCTCAGTTAGTCCAACTGCGATAAGGCATAGATCAGATTCCTAGCGAGAACCTGCTTGTGTAATGAATAGGGCTCTATACAAGGCACAGGGAATTAAGTAATGCCCAGAAAGGGAAAGGTAGTTGATACGCCACTAATCACTTTACGTTGCATCGCCCAGTTCTGTTCAAAATCCCTCCTGTTGTTGTTGTTGTTGAGATTAATGTTTATAATATGAGGTTTACAGCATTGAATGTTCTATTATGTATGATGTACATATGCAATACATATGCTTTTTCATTCCACAGATTTATAACCCATATTTTAAGTCGACGGGGTCGTGGACCCCTCTCCGCTCAGCTCCTCCCCACCATATTAGTTGTACCCCACTGGCAAAGACCGGTTGGTGCACTCATTGCGAAAGTGTATACTTATCACTTTTATCCAGTCATAGAGGTTTCCTTTTATAATACCTCTCAGTTAATATATATCACGTTTTCCTAGCCCTCACAGCATAAGACTGATCCGCCACATTTGACTGCTAGACTGATTTACCACCCTAAGTAACCCAGGCAGCCCCCCGCCACTCCCAAAATGGCCCCGATACGTATAGCTACGCTGAACGCGCAAGGCTTAAATTCCCCCACTAAGAGGAAATTGCTACAGCGATATCTCCTAGCACACAAAGTACACATAATGTTCCTACAGCAGACACACTGGATGGGGGAACCCCGACTCTCTGGGATTTCCCGATACTTCCCAGTATGTGAAACTGCCTCCAATTCTGAGGGCAGGACCAAAGGAGTTGTCCTCCTGATTAGTAGAGACTTGTCTTTTACCATGGAGTATATTGAAAGAGATAGTGAGGGTAGGTACCTGATACTTATCTGTTCACTTAATAACACACTGTTCACACTAGTCTCATTATATGCACCTAATTCCAAACAAGTTCCCTTCCTCTGCAAATTATTAGCACACGTAGAACAGATCAAAAGAGGACACCTAATTATTGGGGGGGATTTCAACATGGTCTGGGACCCAGCCAAAGACAAGCAATCCACCATTACGACACACTCTGACAGAAACGTCTCATCTACCTCCAATGCTTTCCGGAAACTCATATACCAACACAACCTCTATGACGCTTGGAGATGCTTAGCACCTTCAGAGAAAGACTTTACACACTACTCAAAAGCCCACAATTCATATTCCAGGATTGATCATATATTCTGTGATTCGTGGTCTCTAGACCAACTTACTAACCCTTCCATCAGACCGTGTACATGGTCAGACCATGACATGGTCTGCTTAGATTTCACTCAGCTACAAGCCCTGACTAATAGGCTGCCATGGCGACTTTCTGAGCAATGGCTCTCTGATATAGAGCTTCCGGCACTCCAAGAGGTTGTGAAGGAGTTCCTGTCACATAATGACACAGGAACCACCGACATTGACATGGTCTGGGCCGCTCTTAAAGCATACCTACGGGGTCATTTTATTAAAAAAATGGCCCGACTGTGCAAAGAGCATAGCCAGCCCTTAGCGAAGTTATATGGAGATCTTCGTGCCCTTGAACAGACAAACAAAACGATCCCTAGTGTTCAAGTAGCCAATCAAATTGGACTTATCAGGGAAAAAATCTCCAAGAGAGATCTGTCCCGGGTCCAGGAGAATCTACATAAGCTCAAACAATTGTATTACCACAAAGGCAATAGGGCAGACAAGCTTCTAGCTAAAAAATTACGCATGCGCACACTACAGAAAAGGATACCCCACATAGCGACGTGCAGTGGTGTGGTACACTCTCCTAAAGAAATAGGCGCTGCGTTTGCTAGTTACTATTCTTCACTATACAATCTTGAGCAATCTGAAGCAATTGGCAGCTCTGACCATGGCGACATTCTCAAATTCTTAAAAAACACTACCTGTGCCCACTCTAACTGAGGAATCTAAAGCCGAATTACAGCGACAGTTCACATTAGAAGAGGTCAAAGCAGCCATAGAGGACCTCGCACCCCATAAGGCCCCTGGGCCAGATGGGTTCACGGCAATGTTCTATCGAACACTTAGCCCGATCATAACCCTGATACTGCTCCGACTTGCAGAATTCCTAGAAGCCAACATTACCACAATTCACAAGGAAGGTAAAAACCCATTACTGTGCTCTAGCTACAGGCCCATCTCACTCATCAACGTAGATGCAAAAATCTACACTAAAATATTGGCTAATAGGCTAGGGAAGCACTTGCAGACAATTATACACCTAGATCAGGTGGGCTTTGTACAAGGAAGGCAGGGTTCCGATAATACCCGGCGCCTTTAAAATATCTTCTCAGAAGCCGTGGATATGGGACTCCTGGTACTCACCCTGTCGTTTGATGCCGAAAAGGCCTTCGACAGGGTGAGATGGGACTACCTATTTCAAACTCTATCAGCGTTTGGAATACCGGACTCATTCATCACAGCGACCAAGGCGCTGTACTCGGCCCCCACCGCAGTTGTTAGAGGGTTGGGATTCTGCTCCCCTAAGATCACAATCAGTAACGGAATCAGACAGGAATGCCCCCTCTCCCCCCTATTGTTTGTTTTGGCTATTGAGCCCCTGGCGATCGCAATTAGAGAATCAAAACAGATTCATGGCATACATATGCATGATACCCCTCAGAAGCTTGCGCTATTTGCCGATGACCTTACGGTCTTTCTTTCAGACCCAGTTGACTCTATCCCCCCGTTAATGGCCCTTTTCGCACAATTCGGAGAAATCTCTTATTACAAACTTAATGTGACCAAGACGGAGGCCTACTCCCTTAATATTCCGCAGCATGAAAGGGAAGAGATCCAGCTTGCTTACTCCTTCAAGTGGTCCTGCAAAGCAGTTCGTCACTTGGGAGTCTTTCTCTCCCATAAAAAGTCGGTGGTGATCAAAGAAAACTTTGAAAAGCTGCTAACAGCCGTCACATCGGAGCTTCACTGTAAAAGATATAGTGAAATATCTTGGATGGGCAGAATAGCGGCTCTTAAAATGATGATCTTACCAAAGATTACCTACCTGTTCCGCTGCATTCCGATGCCAGTCCCATATACATTGATTAGGAAGTTTCAGACCCTCTTTAACTCATACACTTGGCAGGATAAAAGACCCCGGGTGGCTGCACACATCCTGCAGATGCCGATAGAGAAGGGAGGCCTTGGCCTCCCTAGCGTTCGGAAATATTATGAAGCGGCAATGCTAACCCATGCTACAGCGTGGAGTAAAGATCTCCCCCCAACAAGGTGGAGAGATTTAGAGCAGGCCTCACTGCCAGCTTACGTCTATCTCGAAGATTTGCTTTGGCTACCCCCACACTGGCAAGCCAAAGTTCATGTCGCCAACAACATAGTGAAAGGATGTCAAGAAGCTTGGAATAAGCTGCGTCATAACAAACTGGTGGCCCCGCACCCCTCACCAATACATCCAATAAGGGCCCTTCTAGTGGGGCTACTTAATACACATCTTAGCGCATGGGCTACTACGGGCATAAACACAGTGGGTGACTTTTACTGCAACGGACACTTAAGAACACATAGAGACATGCTGAGCCTCCCTACACTAACTCCCAAACACCAATTTGACTTACTGAGACTCCGTACACTGTTGAAATCCTGGGGCTTCCTAGACGAACCATTGAGAGACCTGACTATTTGGGAGACACGATGGACAACCAATACCCAGCAACATAAACCCCTCACAGTACATTATCACTGTCTTATTGAAGAAGAGACTACTCCAAAAACAATTCATATGACTGCATGGGAGAGAGACTTGCAGGCCACATTTCCACCAGACGCCTGGAGCAAGGCCATTAGCTTAACGAAAAAAGCAACCCATTGCGTTACTCTCTATGAGTTATACTTCAAAATAATCACCAGATGGCACTTAGTACCTACAAAACTACAGAAGCTTTTTCCTGACCACTCACAACAGTGTTGGAGGGAGTGTGGAGAGCCGGGGTCCCCCATCCATGTCTGGTGGACCTGCCCTAAACTGACGACTTACTGGCAGAAAATCGAAAAGATCTGTAAAGACTTAGAGCTAGCGCCAACCTTGAGTCCAGCCCTAGCCATACTGCACCTAGGTATGGACAAGCTCCCCAAAACCAAGCAAAAGCTCTTGATATATATCCTCCTCTCTGCTAAATTGCTAATAGCCAGGAATTGGAAAAAGAGTCAACCCCCCAGAATACAGAGTGTAATTGAGGGAGTGAACTATATCAAAAATATGGAAAATTACGTGGCTAGAAAACAAGGGCAATTACATAATTACTGCCTAATTTGGGAACCGTGGGAATCCATGTTGACTCACCTAACTCCCACTTGAACCCTCAGAAATAGGAAGATATATAGAAATACGTTTCTTCTAGCTACCCCAACTTCCAACCTCCTCATATGCCCCTCTCCCCCCACACCTTCCCAGAAACCAAGACAGAAGCCCAATATCCTCACTAGCAGATAATGAGCGGAGAGGGGTTGGAAGGCCCCTCCATACTAATAGGAAACTGTGATGTAACATGATAGTTAAAACCACACTACTTAATCACTTCCATTGACTGGATTGCTGTTCTAAGGATAACACCTTTATAGAACGATGATATACGATTGTATACCCATGAAAGTTTACTATATATATAAAAGGTGACCTCTGTAAAAACGAGGACTCCCTTGCAGGGAGAAACTTGCATTATCATTGGTATTCTACCGTTACTGAACCTTGCACATGTAAATATACTTTTTATGCTTTATTGAATTTTTTTTTTTTTTTTTTAATTTTTTTATTTGTTTTAACAAGAATAACATTGTCTGGGGATTCGCAGATCCCCTGCATATCATAGTACAAAGCAAATCCTAGATTGTTAGAATGAAATACAAACAAACAAAAAGGAGATAGATCGTTGGAAAGGATACAGCTAAATTGTTAAAGTATCCGAGATAGAAGTCAGTACATTACATGAGTTATTACCAAAGAAAAAAGGAAGGGGGGGGGGGGAATGAAGGAGTAGGGTTCATCCTTATGGGTGGGGAGGGAGGAAAGGGAAGGAAAGTATCTATCAGAATTCGTCAAGAGCAGGAGATATGTGCGTTACTATACCCTGACCTGGGGGAGCCATGTGGTGTCGTGTGTTTCCGTCCAGTCGGCCCAAACCATCTCAAACAAGTCACTTTTGTCCAGACTATAGAATATATCCCTTTCCATGGCCTGTAAGTAGGCCATGTTCCTAAGGATATCAGACCATCCAGGGGGGGAAGTTTTCTTCCAGCATCTAGCAATGCAGGTTTTAACCGAGGTCAGAAGATAAATACAAAAGATCTGTTGGTGTTTGGGGAGGGTATGTAAGTTCAAGTGTAGGAGTGCTGTGGCAGGGCTTTTGGGCAGTTGTATCTTAAGAGCAGATAGAGTACGGAAACATAAGCTCCACAAGTGAGACAGCTTGGGGCAGTCCCACCAGATGTGGATCATGCTCCCCTGGGCCCCACATTCCCTCCAGCATTGTGGGGAGGACGTCGGGAACATCTTGGCTAAACGGACTGGGACCAGGTACCATTGAGAGATAACTTTATAGTGTGTTTCAAACATTGTCACACAATGCAAGGATTTCTTGGTCAGGGTAAGAGATCCTTGCCAGGCACTAGCCGGGATTCTAGTGTGGAGAATGGTGTCCCACTTGTTCAAATGCGGGGCCAGGTCTGGGGGCACGGTGCCCTCTAGTAGACAGTAATGTCTCGACAGAGGTTTGTATAGTCTACGCCCTCCCTTCCAAGTAGACTCCCATGGAGTAAGTGGGCGCGTAGCGGAGGGGGAAAAACCCCAGCTAGATAGGAAACTCTTAATCCTAGTAAGCTCGAAGTGGAGGTGGGGTGGGACGTCTTTACCAAGACTGTCCCTAGACAAACTGATATAACCATCTTCGCTGGCCGTAGACCAGAGATCCGAAACTTGTGTCACCCCCATTCTAGCCCATGTGTTGGGGTGTGTATCTGGGAGGCCCGTAAAGATGCCGGGGATAGAGGTAATTGGGGAGGGATGCGGCGCGATCAGCTTACGATGCCGGATCTTATCCCAAACCTCCAGGCATTCTATGATTACTAGGTTATGGATGTTCAAGGATCTGCGACTGTGGACCGGAGTCCAGATTAAATCTTTTAAATAGATATCAAAGGGCAGTGAAGCTTGTTCGATATCTCTCCACCTGTCTTGAGATTGCAAAACTCCCCACTGGGAGATATGCGTGAGCATGGCTCCCTCGTAATACTTAAGTATGGATGGGGAGGCCAATCCCCCCAAATGAACCGGGAACTGGAGTGTTTTGTGGGCTATCCTCGGGGTTTTATTCTGCCAAATGAATTTGGTGCATTCGCTTTGGAATTGCAACAGTAAGTGGGAGGGTACCCTGATCGGTAGGCACCTAAACAGATAGGTGAGCCGTGGGAGGAATGACATCTTGAGAGAGGCTATGCGGCCCATCCAAGAGATGTTCTTATGGTCCCAGGTGTTTTTTAGCGCTCGCAAATCTGCCAGCAAAGGTGGAAAGTTATCTTTGACCATTTGTTTCGGGTCGTTTGATATTTTGACTCCAAGGTGTGTGATATTTTTACTAGACCATTTAAAATCGAATTGCCTCTGGAGGGCCGAGATGTATTTTTGGGGAAAGCCCCACCAGTAAATTTCTGTTTTAGGGACGTTAAGTTTATAAAAGGAAAGAGAGCCAAAGGCCTCCAGTATATCCAGAAGTTTAGGGATGGTATGGAGAGGGTCCACTGAAAACACTGTCACGTCGTCAGCAAATAGGGCGATGCTATGTTTAGAGCCCGAGAGTGTAATACCCATCAGGGCCTTGTTAGTGCGTATAGTTTCTGCAAGTGGTTCTATTGCTAGGGCGAACAGAAGTGGGGAGAGAGGACATCCCTGCCTCGTGCCATTTCGGATGGGGAACGGAGTTGAATGGAACCCCATTCCCCTAACTGAAGCTTTGGGGTTGGAATATAGGGCTTAGATAGCAAGGCGTATATCAAGGGGGAATTTAAGGACGTCGAGGGTCTCCCAGAGATAGCTCCATCTAACCCTATCGAAGGCCTTCTCGGCATCTAAAGAGATAACCGAGAAAGGCTTGTTCATTCTTGTCGATTCACAAACTATATTAATAAGGCGGTGGTGTTATCTGGGCCCTCCCGGTTGTGTATAAACCCCACTTGGTCTGGGTTGACCAGGGTAGGCAGAAGTTTGCAAATTCGATTCGCAATAAGCTTGGAATAGATTTTTATGTCCACATTTATAAGCGAAATAGGCCTATAGTTGGGGCAAAGAGAGGGGTCTTTATTTGGTTTCGGGATCATAATGATCTCAGCTTCCAAAAATTCTCTTTTAAAGCTTCCTCCTTGCCTGGCACTGTTAAAAAACCTAAGGAGAAGCGGCACTAGTTCTTGGTTGTAGGTTTTGTAGAACTGTAAAATCAAACACAGGAAAGAGGCGCCGTATGTGTGAATCTGAAGAAGCCAACGACAAATATAAGACATGTGCAGGGTACTCACAATGTGAAAAGGCACTCCAATGTGCCTATAGGGGCAGGCTGGTATTCACAGCAAACCAGCTGGCTGAACCGGCTAACCAGGATACCCAAGGTAGAGGACTCTATGTCTTGATGGACTGTGTATACTGGATCCAGCAATGTGGGAACAGGAGCTAGGTGCAAACACAGGCACACCACTGTGTGAATCTGTAGGAGTACACAGGTAAATATGCAATCTGTGCAGGGTACTCACATTCTGTAGCGGCACTCAGTTGTGCCAGTAGAGGCAGGCTGGCTTTCTCAGCAACCCAGCTAGCTGTGTAGAGTATGAAGCAGGATACTAGGCAGCAATCAGGATTGGCAGGTAGCTCAGAAATGGACAATTGCAATGAGGATATATGATTAAAATACCAGCCTGCCCCTATAGGCACATTGGAGTGCCTTTTCACATTGTGAGTACCCTGCACATGTCTTATATTTGTCGTTGGCTTCTTCAGATTCACACATACGGCGCCTCTTTCCTGTGTTTGATTTTAGATTTATAACCTTTGGAGGGTGAAGATCGAGTGCTGCCTCCAGTCCCATAGAAGACAGATACCTATACTAGATTGGGTTATCCTGGACTTTGTATATTTGTCTATCATCCTGATCTAGGATTGGGTATAATATTGTGAATACACACACTTACATTGTATCTATGTTATCTTAGTACTTTGTTGATTGTTTGTCTGAAACATCCATATATGGTCACGTGGGCCTACATATATATTATACACCGTTCTTAGTAGCGCCCCCTATTGGGTTATTCCCTTTGTTCTTTTGTAGAACTGTGCAGGAAATCCATCAGGACCAGGGGCCTTAAGCGATTTGAGTCGCTGGATGACCTGTTTGACTTCCAACTGAGTGAACGGATTAGTCAGGTACTCCTGTTGTTCCGTCGAAAGGGAGGGTAGGTTTAAGGAATCGAGAAAGTCTCTAATCTGTTGAGTGGAGGCAGGGGCCTTGATCTCATTACCCTCAAGATCGTAAAGCTTTGAGTAGTAATCTGAGAAGCAGTCCCCTATCTGTGAGGGGAGTTTGTGAGTCTGGTTGTTATAAAAGATTTGGTGAATGCGGGACGTACTGTTCCGTTGGCGTAGTTTATTCGCCAACAGTGTGTCTGCCCTATTGCCCTTATAATAAAACATCTGTTTGAGCCTAGTGAGATTCTCTTGGGTGCGTCGCAATTCAAGATGGTTGATATGTGAGCGCACCGCAGAGATCTGGGAAGACAGCGCTTCCGTGACTGTGGTTCTGTTAGCGGATTCCAATAGTCTTAGTTTACAGTGGGCTTGGGCTAGGGAGAGCCCAGCTAGTTTCCTAATGTGGGCTTGCTTACGGATGATGTAGCCTCTGGTAACCGCCTTAATGGCTCCCCAGAGTGTGTCATCAGCGGTCTGGCCATTATCATTGAGTTGGATGAGATCTATAAGATCTCTTCGTAGGTCTTCCCTAAAAGGGATGTCCGCTAAAATGTTACGTGGGAGAGACCATCTGCTTTTATGGGGACAAGGGTCACTGAGTTGTAAATCAACAAGCACCGGGTCATGGTCAGACCATGGGCATAGAGGAATGTTGGATTGGAGTACTGAATCCAGGGTCCCAGACGAGCAAAAAATATGGTCCAACCTAGAATAGGTTTTGTGGACCTGAGAGAAGTGAGTGAAGTCTCTGTCTGTAGTGTGTAGAGATCGCCAGATATCATAATATCCAAACTCAGACATGATTGCTTTGAATCTCGTAGAGAGAAGGGTCAGTTGGGGGGAGGGCCTATTTGGGTTTAATGCCTTACGATCAAGGTCGGCGTCCCAAATCATGTTATAGTCCCCTGCAATTATGACTCTGCCCTGTTTATGATGGTCAATCAAAAAAAGTAAATCGAGACAAGGGTGTGCGGGATGTGGTCTAGTTTACACACTACTATTGTGAATCTGGCCTGGGGGTCCCTAAGTACCTGGATTTCCTCATAGGCTATCCTCCTGTGAATCATGACAGCGGTCCCTCTAGCTTTTTTTATAAATGAGGAGCACTCAATGGTCGCGTACAACCGGGAGTGGAATCTAGTGGGGGAAGATAACAGCCAATGTGTTTCTTGTAGAAATACTACGTCGGGGTTGTGGTGACGTAACATTCGTGAAAGTAAACTCCTCTTGTAGGGGGAATTTAAGCCTCTGGAGTTATGTGTGCATAGTCGTAGATGGGACATTCTCTACCTCCTGTCTAGGAAAGTAAGTGGGCAGGAGAAATTTTTAGGATACCTAGATCCTCTTGTCTGTGGGAAGTGTGAAGAGGTAAGGGGTTGGGGTGAGTGGTTAGCACGTGAGAAGGAAATGTACTGACAGCACAGGTGGAAATAGTCCACCAAGTTGGAACCCTGGCGTGGGTTAACCAGTGGGGGGGGGAGCTAAGAGCGAATATGTGACGAGGGGAGCTGGAAAGCCCAGCCCCACTCCATTATCTATATAGGTATTCTATAAGGAGGTAAACAAAAGTGCAAGTGGGCGGGTATCAACCTATGTACCCGCTAAGGGCATAACCCAAACAAAAACATCAAGTTGAACATGGAAACCTGACAAGGAACAGAAAATGCAATAAGGTCTAAACACATAAACATAATATATAAAATGGAGTGAAGACACATATGAATATATAGGTGCATATTTAAGACAGTGTAGGCCCCCCTCATTATTACATTGGTATAACCCTCTAAAGTAGGGGTGGGAAAAAGGGAAAGACGTTCCACCACATCACGGCCAAGGGACCCCCGGCATAGTAAATACGAAGGCCAGGTAAATTGCGTTGGCCGTAAAGGGGGTAGAAAGTACCCGGGCCTGTCGTGAGGCGGTGGAACGCGGACCCATACAGTTAGTAGCTACATTTATCAACATATTATTCACCACATTTAATGATCCCATAGGATATAGAGCATGAAAGGTAGAGGTATACTTGTCTAATCACATCAGGCCTGTAAAATATGTTGGGCCTGTAGGTCTGTCAAGATAGTACAGAGATCATAATTACATTTCTAAACACCTAACCCTAGCATATGTGAGTCCATAAGATATGGCCGGGGAGACCTTGGAAGGGGCATATGAGAGGCCAAACCATCACAGTTTCTCTGCCCAATAGCAAAACTTAGCTGGTAGGCCAAAGTGGGCATTCCTGTAACCTGTCAGGTTCCTGAGGTGTGGAAAACCACAAGTGTCACTTATCATGAGGGCCGGGACTCCAATTGGGTAGGATCTGGGGGCTGCGATGTTTTAAGTCTCTTCAGTCCTTGTTCATTCACCGACCACTCAGGGGCCGAAGCTCTCAGCTTGGATTGGGTCGCGGGGGGTCCCCTGGGGTCCACTGCCATAAGGCCCCACTGACCCAAGAGGGTCGTACCCTGAGACAGAGAGGTTACCGTAAATGACTTGTTGTCCTTTGTAATTATTAATTTAGTAGGGTAACCCCATCTGTATTTGATGTTCTCTCTGCGGAGAATCTGTGTGACCGGCTGAAAGTGTCTACGATGTTGAAGAGTGTGTGCAGATAGATCGGGCAGCAGCTGTATATCTTTGAACCTTTCTGAGATCTGCGGTTTCCTGAAGGCCGCCTGCATGAGCCTGTCTTTGAATGGAAAGCTATGAAAGCAGACTATGACGTCTCTCGGTTTCTCCTGTGAGACAGTTCTAGGTCGTAAGGCTCTATGAGCCCTTTCCATGGTATCGTTAAATCCGTCTGTTGGGCCCAGCAGGTCCCTAAATAGGTTCTTCAGGAAAGTTTGAAGTTCTGCAGGTTGGACATCTTCCGGAATTCCTCTGAATCTTATGTTGTTTCTGCGAGACCTATCCTCTACATCGGCCAGTTTAAATTCTAGTTGGCTGATCTGGTCTGCCAAAGATTCAGAGTATGCCAACAGGTTGGTATGATCGGTGGCAAGATCGTCCTGTCTCCTTTCCAGGGAGTCCACTCTGTCCCCAATCTCAGAGATGTCCTTGCGGAGTTCAGCATGATTGCGCTGGATTTCCTTAGTTATGGAGATAGTTTGGTTTGCTAACATTCTTTTGAGAGTGTCCTCAGTTATCAGGTGTTGTGATCTGACCTGAGGTGTAAGGTCGGGTTGAGATCCATCTCCAAGAGATTCAGAGTCACTCTGATCCTCGAGAGGATCTTCCTTCCGGTGTTTATTTGGATGTGTGAAGTGGTCTCGGAAGGTTTTCTGCCCCTGGCCTAGTGTTTTCGAGTGTCTTTTGGTATTGTTAGGCATTTTCAAATCAGGCAAGAATATCCTATTCTTAACAGGCAAAACTGGTATTTAGAAATTGCTAAGGAGAAATGCAGGCCCAATAAGTTGACAACTTGAGAAAAGAAAAATACACTTGCAGATTAGTATTACATGACTGAGTGGGGCCGACCGTCCACTTATGACCTCTATCTCCACATGGCGGCGCCCAGGAGCAGAACGCTGCTACACAACTCTGAGCAATTAGCTCAAGACACCGACCCACGCGGGGACAGGGGCCCAGTGGAGCCTGCTGTTATTTTCCTATGATTTATAATGAAAGACCTTAGCTATGGTTAGATAGGGTATTCCCCCTCGGACCCAGGGAAGAGGGGGTACGACCTGTTGGAAGGGAAAAAGGAAAGTGGAGGTGACCAGCCTACGTGAGCAGGCCGGAAAGGGGGGGTCCGAAAGGGAAGGGTTAACAAGAGCAAAAACAGCAAACACTTAAATGGGCTAGCATGTGTACACTACCAGAGTCTGTGTCTCCCGTCGGTCCACTCACTGGGCAAGAGGATGGGTTTGTCCCCTCCCTCGCACCGCAAACAACCTATGTGCAGTCGACAGACAGGAGAGGCTAGGGTCTGAGCAGTGTGGGTCCCCTTGTCTTGGCAATATCTGTAGGGTAACGGATTCCAGTCTGTCCTCCGGTCAGCTTGTTTGACACCTCAGGTACCCCTTGATGTGGACGCCATTTCCGGAGCGGAGCCCCGACCCTCCGGAGGAATAAGGCCTAAAGATGTAAGTCACCTCCCGCAATCTAGCAGCGTAGAAGTGTCCTCTTTGTCTTGCTGCCAGTAATGTCAAATTGCGGGTCTCAGACCGGGTACCTGCAGACAACTTAAGTTCTCCCGTATGCTCCAGGAGTCAGAGGGGAGCTTCCGCAGGAATCTACCGGGTGTCTGTGGCTCTGACGTTGGCGCAGCTCCTCTCAGCCGCAAAGATGGCCGCCGTTCGCGCCAAGTGGGTCTAGGGTGAGTAGCTATCGGGCCTCCAGATCTCGGCCAATCTCCACTGTCCGGCTGTCTCCTGGCACGCTCAGCCAGCCGCTTCTCCCAAATACACGGCTCTTCATCTGCTCTGCAGAAAGGCAGAGACTCTCGGGTCCTCGGCTCACAGCCCGCAATCTTGCCAGCGGAGCGTCCCACTGCACTCCCAGCCTCTCAGCCCAAAGGCTCCCGAAATAGTGACCGGATCTGCCCAAAACTCAGCGGCATAGATGGGGAATGTCTGAGTGAAATAAATACCTAGGTTTGGGGTATATGGAAGCTCAATAATTGTCTTAAATTATTAGGTAAATGGACCTAAGGCTCAGAGCTCCTCTTGCACACGTCTGACCTGCATGGCAGTTAGCTCCGCCCCCCGCTTTATTGATTTTTGATGTTGTATATATCTTTACTGGAGAAAAGTAATCTGTTAACGATATGTCCTCAATAAAAAATGTTTAATAAAAAAAATAAAAAAAAATAAAATTGACACCATTAGAAAAGAGATCTGCACTTCGCACCCCGCAAACCCAGCAATCCTACCCACCCCTTCTATTAACAAAAATCTATGCTATTTCCCTCCTGTAACATAGGAAGAAGTCTCTGCACTCCTATCCTCGGCTCATCTCACAACCTGCCCACTTGACCCTATTTCTTCACAACTTATTCCCCCTCTCTCTGCTTCACTAACCCCTGTGCTAACTCATCTCTTTAACCAATCCCTCACTGCTGGCACATTTCCTGACACATTCAAGCATGCGTCAATCATACCAATCCTAAAAAAGCCCTCGCTTGACCCCTCCACGCCTTCTAACTATCGACCGGTCTCCTTACTTCCCTTTGCTTCAAAATTATTGGAACAACTAGTCTATAATCAGCTAACTCAATTTCTCACAACTAACTCCTTACTTGATCCACTACAATCTGGCTTCCGCCCTAAACACTCAACAGAAACCGCTCTTGCTAAAGTAACAAATGACCTGTTATCAGCCAAAGCAAAAGGCCATTACTCATTACTAATTCTTCTTGACCTGTCTGCAGCTTTTGACACAGTTGACCATCCTCTCCTCCTAAAAATACTACATTCATTTGGCATCCGAGACACAGCCCTCTCCTTGTTTGTATCATATCTTTCAAACCGCTCGTTTTAAGTTTCCTTTAACAACATATCTTGTGATCCTATGCCTATCTCAGTTGGAGTACCGCAAGGCTCTGTCTTGGGTCCCTTGCTTTTCTCTCTTTATACATCCTGCCTAGGAAAACTTATAGCCTCCTTTGGATTCCAGTACCACCTATATGCTGATGATACCCAAATCTATCTTTCCTCTCCTGATATCTCTCCCTCTTTACTCAACCAGATTTCTGTCTCTCTGCAATATTCTCTTGGATGTCTTCACACTACCTCCAACTCAATCTGTCCAAAACTGAGCTGCTTCTTATTCCCCCCATCTTCGAGACATCTGACACCTGACATTTCTCTGATGGTTGGGGAGACTCTATTCTCAACACCTAACCCCAGGTCCGCTGCTTTGGGGTCACACTAGACGCAGAACTCACATCCAACCTACATATACAAACGCTTACCAAATCCTGCCGTTCACACCTAAGCAACATTTCCAGAATTCGTCCCTTCCTTACTCAAGATACTACAAAAATACTTATTCATTCCCTCATCCTGTGACGCATTGATTATTGCAATCTACTCTTAAATGGCCTTCCAAAACACCGCCTCTCCTCCTTCCAATCTATTATGAATGCTTCTGCTAGACTCATCCACCTAAGTCGACGATCTACATCATTGCTCCGCTCTGCCAGTCTCTACACTAGCTCCCCATACACTCCAGAATACAATTTAAAGTATTAGCCCTAACCTACAAAGCACTCAACAGTCTAACTCCCAACTATATTTCCTCTCTCATCATAAAATACTCCCCATCCCGTCCTCTTCGATCAACCTCTGACCTAGGTCTCTACACTCCTGTTATCTCTACATCCCACTCCCGCCTCCAAGACTTCGCACGTGCTGCTCCTGTCCTCTGGAACTCTCTACCATAATAGACCTCTCCTGCATAGCAGGAGGTACCCAAGCAGACTCCACACACCACCAAAGGGCAAGCCCCACCTGCCAAGCTGCGACAAAAGTCGCTTCCAGACTTTGAAACTCCAGAGGACATGCCAGGCACGTCCTTGGTCGTTAACGACCGTTTTTTGAAGGACGTGCCTGGTACTTTCTCGGTCTTTAAGAGGTTAAGCAACTTTCTAATTTATTGCTTAAGAGCCGGCCCAATTTTAGTTCAGCATCCTGAGTAGCGCTTGCTGATTGGTGGCTACATTTAGAAATTTATGCTCAGACTACCTTCAAGGAATATTGTACTGATCAATTTTAACTGCTAGAGTGTATGAAACTGTTTACAATTAGCTTCTTTATTTTGTCATTTGGAATAGCTGTTTTTGTCTGTTACAATTGACACCTATTCTGATCATTTCAATACTGCTCTAATATCTATAGAAAGGTTATGCAAACAAGAGGCAGCAGCAGCAATCGTCCTTCATGTTGGGTTTAGGAAAGAGACCCCAACCCATTTAAAAGTGTGTTCCTGCAGGAGCTTTGAATGCAATAAACTTCTATCAGCTGCTTGTCTGAGTGCATTATATCAATAAAGATATTTCAGCACTCTAGCTTGGTACTGCAAGTCACCCGAGGGCCACTGCCTAGGCCCAAAAACACATATGAAAAGTAGCAAGAGGTGACAGCAAATTTCAATATAAATTTATTAAATAAGACAAAAGATAGGGCAACATTTCGGGATCTTATGGCATGACTAAGGGATAAGATCCCGAAACGTTGCCCTATCTTTTGTCTTATTTAATAAATTTATATTGAAATTTGCTGTCACCTCTTGTTACTTTTGTCTAAATGCATTGTCATTTTAAAGTCCTGAAATGTCTAGACCAGGCTCATGTACCTATTTGTACAGTGGAAAAAAAACAAGTGCCCTGCTGACGCAAACAGAAACTTTCTGATAATGTAGAACAGATTTATGGTTATCACCCTCTAAACTGGCTATAAGGAACATTTATGTTGACCGGATACCTTGCAATGTTTCTATTTCGTGTATAGTTTAACTTATTATGACATATTAGGGACACATTTAAATTATTGTTGAAGGTCATAAACTGTGTCTAATCTTAAATCTGTAAAAAATAGAAAACTTACTGAAATGTTTTTACTTAAAGGGACACAACACTTTTTTTTTCTTTTGGAGCACACAATTTTAAGTACCTTTCCAATTCTCCTCTGAATAAGGGAAATGGCAACCACAGATAATTGTTTAGGCCTCTTTTGGACCTCATCAGTGAGGTGCAGCCATATCTGTCTAAGCACATTGGGCAAGGAGTCCACATCTGGTTTCCCCCATCACCCTTAGGGAGACTTTACCC
Organism: Bombina bombina; assembly: GCF_027579735.1. NCBI lineage: Eukaryota > Metazoa > Chordata > Amphibia > Anura > Bombinatoridae > Bombina > Bombina bombina. The sequence goes on along the minus strand of NC_069502.1, from coordinate 96,263,758 downwards.
AGTATAATAATACAAATGCATACAGAAAGAAGCAGTCTGCTCAAAGGCGGCCAAAACAATCATCTTGTACTGCCATTTAACTTGCTCAGAGAAGAATTGCCTTGTATTTCGGGGCTGGACTGACCTTGTGCTGGATTACACTGATGTACTTCAGAAAAATTCTCCTCTGTGAAAAAACACAAATGGGCTAAAAGAAGCTACTCCCAGTTTTTAACTGGGCCATAGAACAATCATTTGATCTGTTGTTTGTTCCTGACAGACTGCTTCTCTTTCTGAATAACTTTGCAATTTAGTTTTATTTCCTGTAGTTTCCTGTAATTTAAGTCTGAAAATTAATAGTTTATTAATTCTGACAAGTGAAACAGTACGTGGCTGCCTTCGCAAGCCTAACCCTGCCACATACCCCTCCATAATCTGCTTCTGCAGAGATTATCAGATAAGGAACAACAAAATAATGAATTATGTTGCTAACATTATTTATAACCCAGATTATCTATTTAAAATTATGCAAGTGGCAGGTGGAACAAAACTTCCTGTTTTGTTTTTTTTTTTTAGATATTTTCTTCCTAAAAAACAAAATTATACATTTGTCCTAGAAGGGGCTGTGCTCTTAAATAGGTGTTCTGAAATAATGTGTCAGGTTATCAAATGAGAGCCTGTGGTCCAGGGGTGCAGACATGGGTCACTAATAGTGATGTCGCGAACATAACATTTTGCGTTTGCGAACTTCCGCAAAAGTTTGCGAACGAGCGAACCGCCATTGACTTCAATAGGCAGGCGAATTTTAAAACCCACAGGGACTCTTTCTGGCCACAATTGTGATGGAAAAGTTGTTTCAAGGGGACTAACATCTGGACTGTGGCATGTCGGAGGAAGATCCATGGCAAAACTCCCACGAAAAATTACATAGTTGATGCAGAGTCTGGTTTTAATCCATAAAGGGCATAAATCACCTAACATTCTTAAATTGTTTGGAATAACGTGCTTTAAAAAATCAGGTATGATGTTGTATCGATCAGGTAGTGTAAGGATTACGCCCGCTTCACAGTGACAGACCAAACTCCCCGTTTAACGCACCGCAAACAACCGCAAACAGTCCATTTGCACAACCGCAAACTCCCCATTTGCACAAGGTTGGATACCAAGCTAGCCATGTCCCGTTCCTTGTCCTCTCTGATGTCATTGAAGGTCTCTTCCTCCACCCAGCCACATACAACACCAAGGGTCCCCGAAAGGTGACAACAAGCTCTCTCGGACGCCTGCTGTGTTTGGTCTTCCACCTCCTCAAAGCCACCTTCCTCCTCTGACTCCTCTTCTTCAGACTCCTCTCTCTGCGTTGCCTCTCTCTGTGTTATTATAAGGTATGTTAAGTAGTACTATTCCTATCATTTTAATCCCTGTTAAGTCCCCTATCAGGGGACGTGTATATGGCATGGATTTTAGGAACCGGGAGATGGAACAAGATGCTTGGTCGGTCCTCCTACTTCAAATTTGGGGCACTGCGCGTGCAATCTACTGTTCCACCAGATATGAGTGGTGTGTTAAGAAGTACTATTCTTATCAGTTTAATCCCTGATACGTCCCCTATCAGGGGGACGTGTATATGGCATGGATTTTAGGAACCGGGAGATGGAAAAAGATGCTTGGTCGGTCCTCCTACTTCAAATTTGGGGCACTGCGCGTGCAATCTACTGTGCCACCAGATATGAGTGGTGTGTTAAGTAGTACTATTCTTATCAGTTTAATCCCTGTTACGTCCCCTATCAGGGGACGTGTATATGACTGTAAGGAATCCACTCCTGGTTTTCATTTTTACTGCAGCTTACCTTCCCACCTGTATTTAAGTCATGTCTCCGCCCCAAACAAGTGCTTAGTTATTAAGTTTATGTCAGCTAAGCTCTAAGCATTGTTTGCTGAATCTGTGTATTGAATCAGGAATTTGGAAATATATAATACCCAAAGTTATTGGATTTACAAATACCAGCTGCAGCTGGTCCATTAAACAACTTATCCTGCCTGACTGAGTTGATTCCCCTAAGTTTGCATTACTTGTTCTACTACAGTCAGCACTAACTCATACCCTGGGGATTGGATCTGTTTCCATAGACACATACAACCCAGGACACACCGAAACAATGCAAGGAGTAACCGCAAGTAAATTAAATCAAAAGTTGCCTTCTAAAACGGTAACATGTCTATCTAACCGCATTACTAAGCAGTTCGCTACCTTTGCTTCATTTGCATAAGTGTAAATAGCCGACTTCACTGTAACGCTACGGACCAGCTCTGACGTCACCCGCTGGGGAAACTCCTGTGATTCAGTCACGCCCCTGTCAGCAGCTGCAAGGTTCTGCGCTCTGTCTCACTACACCTCGGGCGGATACTACAGCTGTCAGCTACTGCAGCGGCTAGACCTCATTCACACGCTGTCTGTTGGCAACTAAGTAACTCTATTGTAATCCTCTCATTGTATAATGTTTTAATACTTAACTTAAAGTTATTGAACTTGCTCACTGTTTCTGAACAGAATATTGCTACATAGCAACAGTAGTCATATTTCACATATATATTTACATTTCAATTCATCATAGAGAAAACTCACTCTGAATCATCACAGCCTATGCCGAAATAATAGTCTGTATTTAGAGTGGAACATTCATACTACTAAGACTCCGGCAGTTGAGATCCAGCACAAGAAACTCCATTACAGAATAACTAAGCCATTATTATGGATCCAGCCGAGCTCCCACAAATTGTCTTCAACTTGTCACAAAGGGTAGACCAACTCAGCCAGGGTCTAAGAGAATTACAATTGGAGAATGAGACTTTGAGAAAGGTCATAAAAGACACCATCACTCCTAAACTGTCAGCCCATGAGACCTCTCCTGAACCTTTTGTTGCTCCGCCAGATTTCTTCCAAGGAGAGAGAAACCAATATCGTCACTTCAAAAATGCTTGCCTTCTCAATTTCACTCTCAAACCCAAGACCTATCCAAATGATAGGGTGAAAGTTCTCACCATGATAAGTTACTTAAGGGGAGAACCCCGTATATGGGCTGACACACTATTCGAGACTAACAATCCGGTCCTATCTTCCTTCTCTGCATTTCTTGACGTTATGGATGAATTGTATAACAATGCCAATCTTCAGATTACGGCTGAGAGCAAAATGAGGAAATTGAAACAAGGATCCAGACCTGTGGAACATTACATAACGGAGTTTAAACAGTACTCCATTGACTCCCAATGGAATGCCATAGCCCTTAGAAATCAATTCAGGCTTGGCCTTTCTGATGCTGTCAAGGATGAAATAGCAAGAACAGAATTGCCAGAGACACTCGAAGCTCTTATGAAATTAAGTAGCCAAATCGATAGAAGATTGAGGGAGAGAAGATCAGAACGGCAATACCCAGACCAGCCGTATAAAAAGGTTTCCAGTCCTTGCCAACCTACTCTCAGGTCCAATAGTCCTAGTCCTGGTGGAGCTGAAGCTATGGACATAAGTATCTTCAGGGGGCCCCTATCGCCAGAAGAACGTATGAGGAGAAAGACCAGGGGCCTTTGCATGTACTGTGGTGACCCAGCTCACAGTGTTAAGGACTGCCCTTCCATACCCCAGAAAAAGAACAGTAAGTGTAGCACTAACTTTACCTCTCAGGTAGTACTTAACAAACCTCTTCACTGCTCTCTACTTTTGTCTTTACAGTGGGAAAGTAAACAGATGTCCATCCCAGCTATCGTTGACACAGGAGCTCAAGGGAACTACATTGACAGCTCATTAGTGTCTATCAATAAAATACCTCTGATTAAGAAATTGTCTCCGATTTCACTTTGTGTTGTTGATGGCTCTGAGATTTCTTCTGGGCCTATTACACATCATACCATCCCTCTTTCAGTCACTACATTAAATAATCACCATGAACATCTCTCTTTTGATGTGATTTCATCTCCTCTATTTCCAATTGTTCTTGGGTTGGCTTGGCTACAACTACATTAACCTCAGATCAGTTGGAAATATCTCAAAATACATTTAAACTCACAATATTGCCAACAAACCTGTATTAGGCAGCCGCTACTTTCTCTGACCCCCACATCTGACAATCTTGTACCACTTGAATACACTCACTTCTCTGAGGTTTTCAGCAAAAAGGAGGCAGAAACACTTCCGCCCCATCGTCCTTATGACTGTCCCATAGAGTTAAAACCAGATACAACTCCACCTATAGGGCACTTATATCCCCTCTGTCAATCCGAATTAGACCACCTGAAAAGCTACTTAGACGAGAACTTGAAGAAAGGATTCATTCGTCCTTCTGTTTCACCAGCCGGTGCTGGTATGTTTTTTGTCAGAAACAAGGACAATTCCCTGCGCCCTATCATCGACTTCAGACAGCTAAATAAGATCACCATAAAGAACCGCTACCCACTCCCACTCATTCCGGAGCTCATTGAGAGACTACGACATGCTACTATATACACTAAGTTGGATCTGAGGGGAGCATACAACCTTGTACGCATTAGAGAGGGTGATGAATGGCTCACTGCTTTTAGAACAAGATATGGGTTGTATGAATACCTGGTTATGCCTTTCGGACTCACCAACGCACCAGCAACTTTCCAATTCTTCATAAATGACATTTTCCACAATCTACTTGATATCTGTGTCATCGTTTACTTAGACGACATTCTGATATATTCCTCGAACACAACCGACCACATCAAACACGTTAGTTGGGTTCTATCACGTCTCCAGGTTCACCGGCTTTATGCCAAACTGGAAAAATGCATTTTTCACACTACAACAATAGAATTCCTGGGTTATTCCATCAGCCCTGAGGGCATTCAAATGCAAGAGGGCAAAGTTGATGCAGTAAAATCATGGCCTACTCCTCTTACCAGAAAGGACGTACAAAAATTCCTTGGCTTCAGTAATTATTATAGGAAATTCATTCGAAATTTTCGGGTATATCGAAACCCCTTACCAAACTTACTAGCCCAACTTGTCCATTTTGGTGGTCGAAAGAAGCTGCTGATGCCTTCAGTTTCCTGAAGGAGTCGTTTTCCTCAGCTCCTATCTTAAGATATCCTGATCCCGACTTGCAGTACATATTGGAGGTGGATTCTTCAGACTATGCACTTGGTGCAGTTCTATCGCAACGCAAGACACCTAAAGACCCTCTATTCCCTATTGGGTTCTTCTCGAAGATTATGTCTTCTGCAGAAATTAATTACTCCATAGGAGATAAAGAATTATTGGCAATCAAAAGAGCCCTGGAATTCTGGAGACATCTCCTGGAAAGTACATCCTATCCCATCATAATATTTACTGACCACCGTAACCTCGAATTTCTACAAAACAACAAAACTTTATCTGGAAGACAGGTTAGATGGAGCCTCTTCTTCAGTTGTTTTGACTTCCAAATCTTGTACAGGCCTGGATCAAAAAACGGAAAGGCAGATGCCCTTTCCCGTAGAGATCCTAGACCCATTCAGGAACATGCTCCTAGTTGTATTTTGCCACCTTCTAAATTTCTCACTTCAATCTCTATCTCAGTTCCAGACTATGAAGCTGCCTTGGGTTCGGAACAACGAACCCCATTGAACTCCCTGATTAAGAAAGAGGGCTTGTATTTTCACGGTTCCAAGATATATGTACCAGAAACACTTAGAGCACAAATAATCAAGGAACACCATGACCCTCCTCTACTCGGTCATGCAGGCATCAGACGCACCAAGGAATTAATAACCAGAACTTACTGGTGGCCATCCATGGAAAATACTATCAAGGAATATATCCAGCAGTGTATTAGTTGCTCAGTATCCAAACCCGAGAGAAGACCTCCGTACGGACACCTCATGCCTTTGGATATTCCCAAGTCACCTTGGGCTCACTTAGGCATGGACTTTATAGTAGACTTACCACCAAGCTCTGGTTTCACCACCATATTAGTCGTTACAGACCACTTTACTAAAATGGCCCATTTCATTGCTTACCATAAGTTACCTACTTCCTCGGAAACAGCACATTTGTTCTTAAACAACGTAGTACGGTATCATGGTTTACCGACTGTCTTGTTCACTGACAGAGGTAGCCAATTCACCTCAAAGTTTTGGAAAGCACTCACTACAACTCTACAAATTGAACAACGGCTAAGTACTGCCTTTCAACCCCAAACGAATGGCCAAACTGAAAGATTGAATCAATGGCTCGAACAATATTTACGTTGCTACTGTTCCTACCATCAAAACAAATGGTCATCCTTCCTTGCCATGGCCGAATTTTCCTATAATAACACGATCAACAGTACCAGCAATTACTCTCCCTTCTTTACGAACTACGGTTTCAATCCTAGATTCAGTTTCCACCAGTTCTCTTCTGAAAATACACCATCTGTTGACGAATTGATACAAGGCCTGGCAGAAAACTTCCAACATATACGTACCAACATACAGCATGCACAAGCTACTCATAAAAAGTACTATGACTTAAGATGAAGAGCCGCCCCAAAGTATGAAATAGGGGACTTGGTGTGGTTGTCAACAAAAAATATCAAGCTACATCTTCCCAAGAAAAAATTGGCTAGTTTATTCATCGGTCCATTCAAGATCACTCACGTCATAAATGAGAATGCAGTCACCTTGGATCTACCTGATTCATTGGTAATCCACCCCACCTTCCACGTCTCTTTGCTCAAGCCTTATGTAGGTCAACACCCTCCTATACCTCTCCTTCCTCCTGATCCTGTACGCCTGGACACAGCCATGTATGAAGTTCAGGATCTCTTGGATTCGAGGTATTCGAATGGTGAACTCCAGTATCTCGTGAGATGGAAAGGGTTTTCTCCTGAGGAAGACTCCTGGGAACCTCATACCCACATTGATGCTACGAGACTAGTTGCACGCTTCCATAGACGTTTTCCACACAGACCTAAACATCCAGCCGTGGTCAGCTTGCTTGGGGGGGGGGGGGGGGGACGTGTAAGGAATCCACTCCTGGTTTTCATTTTTACTGCAGCTTACCTTCCCACCTGTATTTAAATCATGTCTCCGCCCCAAACAAGTGCTTAGTTATTAAGTTTATGTCAGCTAAGCTCTAAGCATTGTTTGCTGAATCTGTGTATTGAATCAGGAATTTGGAAATATATAATACCCAAAGTTATTGGATTTACAAATACCAGCTGCAGCTGGTCCATTAAACAACTTATCCTGCCTGACTGAGTTGATTCCTCTAAGTTTGCATTACTTGTTCTACTACAGTCAGCACTAACTCATACCCTGGGGATTGGATCTGTTTCCATAGACACATACAACCCAGGACACACCGGAACAACGCAAGGAGTAACCGCAAGTAAATTAAATCAAAAGTTGCCTTCTAAAACGGTAACATGTCTATCTAACCGCCATTACTAAGCAGTTCGCTACCTTTGCTTCATTTGCATAAGTGTAAATAGCCGACTTCACTGTAACGCTACGGACCAGCTCTGACGTCATCCACTGGGGAAACTCCTGTGATTCAGTCACGCCCCTGTCAGCAGCTACAAGGTTCTGCGCTCTGTCTCACTACACCTCGGGCGGATACTACAGCTGTCAGCTACTGCAGCGGCTAGACCTCATTCACACACTGTCTGTTGGCAACTAAGTAACTCTATTGTAATCCTCTCATTGTATAATGTTTTAATACTTAACTAAAGTTATTGAACTTGCTCACTGTTTCTGAACAGAATATTGCTACATAGCAACAGTAGTCATATTTCACATATATATTTACATTTCAATTCATCATAGAGAAAACTCACTCTGAATCATCACAGCCTATGCCGAAATAATAGTCTGTATTTTAGAGTGGAACATTCATACTACTAAGACTCCGGCAGTTGAGATCAAGCAAAAGAAACTCCATTACAATGACATGGATTTAGGAACCGGGAGATGAAAAAGATGCTTGGTCGGTCCTCCTACTTCAAATTTGGGGCACTGCGCGTCCAATCTACTGTGCCACAAGATATGAGTGGTGTGTTAAGTAGTACTATTCTTATCAGTTTAAATCCCTATTACGTCCCCTATCAGGGGACGTATATATGGCATGGATTTTAGGAACCCGGGAGATGGAAAAGATGCTTGGTCGGTCCTCCTACTTCAAATTTGGGGCACATGCGTGTGCAATCTACTGTGCCACCAGATATGAGTGGTGTGTTAAGTAGTACTATTCTTATCGGTTTAATTCCTATTACGTCCCCTTTCAGGGGACGTGTATATGGCATGGATTTTAGGAACCGGGAGATGGAAAAAGATGATTGGTCGGCCCTCCTACTTCAAATTTGGGGCAATGCGCGTGCAATCTAATGTGCCACCAGATAGGAGTGGTGTGTTAAGTAGTACTATTCCTATCAGTTTAATCCCTGTTTTTTATTGGTTTTGGTTTTTGAAGCCACCAGTGCTGCACCAGAGGCCAGAAAAATTAGGCATGTACACATTCCTGATAAATTAGGTATTGTTGCAGCCGCTGCTGTAGCATCGGCCAGAAAAATTGATGTTTGTTTCCAAGGCAGAAAGTGCCCCTAAAACATTGCGGCTTGAACCCTAGTTGTTGGCGGATAAGTCACGCAAGTCATCCGGGATTCACAGATACAATACAGCAGCGTGTGGACCATTTTTAGCCCAAGGCAGCTCATCTCATCAGGCCTTTTTTTAGTCTAATGTATCGCACAATGTCAGTCCCTTCAGGATCCATCCCTCATTCATCTTAATAAAGGTGGAGGTAATCTAGACTTTTTGATCTAGGCGACTTCTCTTCTCGAGTGACATACTCCTGCCTGCACTGAGGTCCTTTCTGACAGGACACTTGAAGCGGGGCAGGCCAGAAGTTCTATCACAAATTGGGATAGCTCAGGTCACAGGTCAAGCCTGCACAGCCAGTAGTCAAGGGGTTCATCGCTCCTCAGAGTGTTGAGATCTGCAGTTAAGGCGAGGTAGTCTGCTACCTGTCGGTTGAGTCGTTCTCTGAGGTTTGGCCCCCGAAGGGCTGTGGCTATGCATAGGACTTTAAAATCTCTGCATGTCCTCCATCAACAACACGTCTGGAAAGCATCCTGTCCTTGCCGGCGTGGTCGTGGGAGGAGGAGGATTACTTTCACCCTCTTCCCCATCACCCTTATACGCAGTGTAAAGCATACTTTTTAATTTCTTTTGGAACTGCTGCATCCTTTCCGACTTGCGGTAATTCAGTAACATTTCAGGCACTTTCTGCTTATACCGGGGGGTCTAGTAGCGAGGACACCCAGTACAGATCATTCTCCTTCAGCTTTTTTATATGAGGGGTCCCTCAACATGCACGACAGCATGAAAGACCCCAATTTGCACAAGGTTGGATGCCGAGCTACTCATGTCCCGTTCCTCGTCCTCAGTGATCTCACTGATGGTATCTTCTTCCCCCAGCCACGTACAACACCACGGGTAACAGATAGGTGACAAAGAGATCCCTGGGATGCCTGTTGTGCTTGGTCTCCCTCCTCCTCCTCAAAGCCACATTCCTCCTCTGACTCCTCTTCCTCACAATCCTCTTCCAGCGTTGCTGCAGGTCCAGCAAGCGATGCTGATAAGGCTGTTTCTGGTGGTGATGGTGACCACAACTCTTCCTCTTCATGTTCATCAATGGCCTGATCCAGCACTTTTCGCAGGGCACGCTCCAGGAAGAAAACAATTGGTATGATGTCGCTGATGGTGCCTTCGGTTCGACTGACTAGGTTTGTCACCTCCTCAAAAGGACGCATGAGCCTACAGGCATTGCGCATGAGCGTCCAGTAACATGGCAAAAAAAATCCCACCTCACAGAGGCTGTCCTAGCACCCCGGTCATACAAATACGGCTTTTTCTTGTTGGATCAGGTGGTCGAACATTAGGAGTGTTGAATTCCAACGTGTCGGGCTGTCGCGAATCAAGCCCCTCACGGCATGTTGTTTCGCCGCTGGATATCTGAAAAGTGCGCCATGGCCGTGTAGGAATGCCTGAAATGGCCACACACCTTTCTGGCCTGCTTCAGGACATCCTGTAAGCCTGGGTACTTATGCACAAAGCGTTGTACGATCAGATTACACACATGTGCCATGCACTGCACATGTGCAACTTGCCCAAATTCAATGCCGCCACCAAATTTCTTCCGTTGTCAGAAACCACTTTGCCGATCTCCAGTTGGTGCGGAGTCAGCCACTAATCCACCTGTGCGTTCAGGGCGGACAGGAGTGCTGGTTCGGTGTGACTCTCTGCTTTCAGGCAAGTCAACCAAAAGATGGCGTGACACTGCCGTATCCCGGTATGTGGAATAGTACCTGGGGAGCTGGGGGGTGCCGTTGATGTGGAGCAAGACGCAGCAGCAGAAGAGGACTCAGCCGAGGAGGTTATGGAAGAGGATGGAGTAGGAGGAGTAGAGGATGTGGCAGCAGGCCTGCCTGCAAGTTGTGGTGGTGTCACCAACTCCTCCTCTGCAGAGCCACGCATTCCATGCTTGGCAGCCGTCAGCAGGTTTACTCAATGCACAGTGTAGGTGATATACCTGCCCTGACCATGCTTTGCAGACCAGATATCAGTGGTCAGATGGACCCTTGCCCCAACACTTTGTGCGCAGAGACATGCCATTACTTCCTTTTGCACATTCGAGTACTTGTTGGGGATTGCATTTTGTGCAAAGACATTTCGTCTGGGTACCTTCCCACTGCGGTGTCCAATAGCTACAATTTTTTTGAACGCCTCAGACTCCACCATCTTGTATGGTAAAAGCTGGCGGGGGCTAAAAGTTCAGACAAGCCAGTTGTCAGACGCCGGGCAAGGGGGGGTGACTTTGTGACATTGGATTCTTACGCTCAAATATGTCCTTGAAAGACACCTGACTGTGTGCTGATGAGCAGGAACTGCTCAAGGCGAGAGATGGAGTGGCGGATTGTTGAGAGGGGGCAAGGAGGACAGCAGTGGTTGACATGGCTGAAGATGCTGGACCAGGAGGAGGATGGCGGGCTTTGAGTTTGTGTGCTGCTTGTACTCATGTGTTGACCCATAGGCTTTTGTGATGGGTGCGATCATTGTGCCTTCGCAAAGCAGTTGTACCTAGGTGGGTGTTGGACTTCCCTTGACTCAGTTTCTTTTGGCACAGGTTGCAAATGGGCATCACTGTTGTCAGAGGCAGACACACAAAATGCCACACCTGCTGATCTCTGCGATGACGGCATTCTGGTGGTGGCAACTAGCATGCATTGATTGGCGTGCTGTCTTGGCTGACCCGGGTGCCGATGCATGTGTCTGACTGTGCCACTAGCTCCTTGCGACGACCTCCCCTGCTTCCAACTTGTCTCCTCCTCCTCCTCCTCTCTGTCTCCCCATCTGAACTTTCCCCCTGTTCTTCTTCTCTTCTAGCGGGCACCCACTTGACATCCACGGACGCACTCGTCATCATCAACCGCTTCACTTGTATCTGACAACTTAACAAAGGAAGCAGCAGCGGGTACAACAGCATCATCATCATCACAATCATCGGCACTCGTACATCCATGTCTGTAATGCTGCCTGACTGAGACATATCACTGTTATCTACATCCTCTGTCAATGATGGTTGCGCATCACTCATTTCTTCAAACTGATGTGTAAATAACTCCTCTGACAGATCAAGTGAAGCGGCTGTGGTGCTAGTGTTGGTGGTGGTGGCAGGTGGGCGAGTGGTAACTTGAGAGGTGCCTGAAGCTAAGCTGGAGGAGGATGGTGCGTCAAGGTTCCGAGCGGAAGCTGTAGAAGATTGGGTGTCCTGTGTTAGCCAGTCAACTATGTCCTCAGAACTGTTCGAGTTCAGGGTACGTGGCCTCTGAACACTGGGCATTATTCTAGGGCCAGAGGGAATCACAGCACCATGACCAAGACGGCACCTGTGGGGTGGCCTACCTCTGCCTGTCAATTTTTTTTTAAATGTACACTTACACTACTATTAAACAAGATATGAGTGGTGCCACTGGGAAAGTAGGCACAGTATACGCTGTGAGCCTGACACAAAAAAGCAGACTGATGTTTCACAGTCAAAAAGTTTTTTTTTTTTAAATGTACACTTACACTACTATTAAACAAGATATGAGTGGTGGCACTGGGCAAGTGGGCACAGTATACACTGTGAGCCTGACACAAAAAAGCAGACTGATGTTTCACAGTCCAAAAAGTTTTTTTTTTAAATGTACACATTACATTACTATTAAACAAGATATGAGTGGTGCACTGGGCAAGTGGGCACAGTATACGCTGTGAGCCTGACACAAAAAAGCAGACTGATGTTTCACAGTCCAAAAAGGTTTTTTTTTTTTAAATATAGACTTACACTACTATTAAACAAGATATAGTGGTGGCACTAGGGCGAAGTGGGCACAGTATACGCTGTGAGCCTGACACAAAAAAGCAGACTGAATTTTCACAGTCCAAAAAGTTTTTTTTTTTTTAAATGTACACTTACAATACTATTAAACAAGATATGAGTGGTGGCACTGGGCAAGGTGGGCAACAGTATACGCTGTTGAGCCTGACACAAAAAAGCAGACTGATGTTTCACAGTCCAAAACCTTTTTTTTTTTTTTTAAATGTACACTTACACTACTATTAAACAAGATATGATTGGTGCCACTGAACAAGTGTGCACAGTATACGCTGTGAGCCTGACACAAAAATGCAAACTGATGTTTCACAGTCCCAAAAGTTTTTTTTTTTTTTTAAATGGTACACTTACACTACTATTAAACAAGATTGAGTGGTGGCACTGGGCAAGTGGCACAGTATACGCTGGTGAGCCTGACATAAAAAAGCAGACTGATGTTTCACAGTCAAAAAAGTTTTTTTTATAAATGTATACTACTAATTAAACAAGATATGAGTGGTGGCACTGTGAGCCTGACACACACTCTGGCAGGCAGGCAACTGCAATTAGATTACACAAGCAGACTGATGTTTTACAGTCAAAAAAGTTTTTTTTTAAATTTACACTACTGTTACACCAGATAAGAGTGGTGGCACTGGGGCAAGTGGGCACAGTATACGCTGTGAGCCTGGCACACATGCTGGCAGGCAGGCAATTGCATTAGATTACACAAGCAGACTGATGTTTCACAGTCAAAAAAGTTTTTTTTTAAAAGTTTACACTACTGTTACACCAGATAAGAGTGGTGGCACTGGGCAAATGGGCACAGTATACGCTGTGAGCCTGACACACACACGCTGGCAGGCAGGCAACTGCCAATTAGATTACACAGGAAAAAAAAATCAGCCCTAAAAAGGGCTTTTTGGGGTGCTGTCCTTACAGCAGAGATCAGATGAGTCCTTCAGGACTGTAGTGGACTCTGAATACACTAGCCTAGCTATAGATTTCCCTACTAAATCAGCAGCAGCTACACTGTCCCTCCTCTCACTAAGAATGCAGCTTCCGAATGAAGCTAAAATGGATGCTGTCCAGGAGGTAGGAGGATCTGAGAGGGAATGTGCCTGCTGACTGCGAGGTACAGGGTCAAAGTATTATTCAATGATGACGAATAGGGGGCGGATCGAACTCGCATATGTTCGCCCGCCATGGCGAACGCGAACATGCTATGTTCGCCGGGAACTATTCGCCGGCAAACAATTTGCGACCATCACTAGTCACTGACTGTCCAACCCCTTGATGTAAAATAGAAATGCAAGTCTTTGTCAGATGTGGATGGGCTGCTATTGCATGCATGCGCAGTGACAATTAGGAAATAAGCTTAGCTGAAACAAGTAGTGTTAGGGATGATGCAAAAATCCAAGACCAAGCAGGAGGATATCTGGATTCTGGAGTTTGTTTAGGTAAGTCCCTCTGCCCCTTGACACTACCTATAGTAAATGAATGCACGAAATTACTTTTTTGTCCAAGGTCACATGGGTTGTCAGTCTCTGTAGCATATGTAAATCCCTTGCCACATAGTTTGTTGCAGTCCGTTAATGCACAAAATAGATCGGCCTTAATACTTCCTTTAAAGGGACATAAAACACAGATTATTTTCTTTCATTACTCAGATAGAGCATATGATTTTTAAATACTTTCCAATTTACTTCTATTATCACATTTGCTTGATTCTTTTGGTATATTTTGCAGAAAGAACAGCAACGCACTACTGGGTGCTAGGCTGAATTTATCTGGTGAACCCAATGGCAAGTGGCATTTATTGTGTGGTTGCAGCTCCCAGAAGTGTATTGCTGCTCCCGAGTCTAGCTAGGTTTGCTTATTTTTTTTACTTTAGGATTTAATGAGAATGAAGCCACATTAGAAAATAGAAGTAAATTTGAAAACCTGTTCAAAATCACATGCTCTATCTAAATCATGAAAGTTTCTTTTGGATGTTAATGTCCCTTTAAAAGTGACATTTTGGCATTTTATATCTCACATAAAAATAATTAATTAAGATACTATATCAACACTAGTATGTACTACAATCATTATTTGTTTTTGCTTGTAGTAACACAGATATTGCTTATGCAACTGTATATATATATATATATATATATATATTTATATATATATATATATATATATATATATATAATATAATATATATATATATATATATATATATATATATATATAGAACAGTCAAAAAAGGTTGTTTAGTAAAAGGGACTTCTGTATATAAATATTTTCACTTGTAAAGCCACCATGTGGATATCTATTCCACTCAACCCCTATGCAGGTTAGAAAGGACAGTTCACTGTAGAAAACCGCAATATACAAATTTCAAGGACTTCAAAACATCCCCTTATGCAAAAAACAGCAGAAACAAAGTGCATCACAGAAGTAAAGTGCAGTGCATCATAGAAATAGCCAGGTGAGTTCCATGTGGGGCAAGCAGTAAAGATAGGGTCCCTCTCTACCTACTCCTCCATACAGCCCTTTAATGCAGTTTAATTTGTATTGCTCTGTACATCGCATACCATACTACACTCATTCCGCAGTATCCACTGATTATATTATTATTTCAGTACAGTTGTATTTCTTCATTTCCCTATATAGGTCACTGTTACCTGTGTACATTGAGATACACATTTGAGTTCTTAACTCTAATACTAGATAGGGTTTTTTTTAC
Organism: Bombina bombina; assembly: GCF_027579735.1. NCBI lineage: Eukaryota > Metazoa > Chordata > Amphibia > Anura > Bombinatoridae > Bombina > Bombina bombina. The sequence goes on along the minus strand of NC_069502.1, from coordinate 96,248,648 downwards.
AATTGCGATTTACGACAGGGATATAGCTGAGCATAGTTACTTATTTCTCTTCCTTGTGTTTTGAGTTGTAGTTATTTCAGCAGGTTGAATTTACTAAGCTGCAAATCGTTCTAGCCATATAATACGCTCTTTTCTATATATGTATATTTTATATTATATAGTATAGGCATGTTTAAGAGATACACTTCCATAGTTTCCTTATAATTATGCAAAACTTCTGCACTTAAGATTTTACACTAGTTTTGCTATATTGCCTTTTACTCTTTTGGTTTGAGTTTTACTTTTACTTTTACTCTCCATATTTTTGTGTATTCCTTTACACTTTTGGATCTATGAGAATATTTCATGCCCCCCATGATTACCTTTTATTATTTATTTATTTTTCATTTATTCATCTGTTCATTTTGTTCATCTCATCTTTATATCTTTTTCATCATAACTTTTTGCAGAATACTTATTAATGACTATATCTGATGTTTTGTATTATGCTAGGCTAGGGGTATATATACATATACTAAATTGTCAGGGCGCATTAGTTCTTTCTATATATATATATTTATTACGTTTTTGTCCAAACAGTGTACCTTTTCTATTGGTCTTAATTTTTGTCCAATGAGTGTGGATTTTGTCTTTTATATAGCCAGCACACCTGTTTCCAATTAGCTATGATTACGGTCTTTACCGAAACATGTTAGCGGAATAACTTTTGGTAACACTGTTATGCTGGATCCCCCTTTCTTTTTTGCATTTTTATCCCAAGAGGAATTTAATAAAGACTTTGATTTTTAAACGCAGCCTGGATATCTATTCTTTTTGCTTGATGTCTATTTTGCCGGCATTCTGGGCTGCATCAGGAGCGTGCCTCTACTCCACTCCCCCTACTATCTCTGATATTTGGCATCCCCTCCCGACGTTGGATCCTGCAAGCCTCCTGTTAGGCTAGCAATCCCATTGGCTGTGACGGCCCGACGCCCAATCACCACGACCGGAACCGGCTGGATAGAGGCATCGAGGCTGTCTTGGACGCCATGGGTCACGTAGCATACAGCAGGTTTCTAAGGTACACGTTTGAAACTACAAGCAAGAAGGGTGAGTCGCCACAGCTACTAGCTGTTTGGGTATTGCTATCGATATCCTGTGGCAACACTGTATTGCCTGTTGAAGGGTGACGTATTCAGCGTTTACTGCTTGCCCCACCATGGAACTCAACCTGGCTATTTCTATGATGCACTGCACTTTACTTCTGTGATGCACTTTGTTTCTGCTGTTTTTGCATAAGGGGATGTTTTGGAAGTCCTTGAAAATTTTGTATATTGCGGTTTTCTACAGTGAATGTCCTCTCTAAACCTGCATAGGGGTTTGAGTGGAATAGATATCCACATGGTGGCTTTACAAGTGAAAATATTTATATACAGAAGTCCCTTTTACTAACAACCTTTTTTGACTGTTCCTATTTGTATGCTTGCTGGCAGCATATTAAGTAACAAGGGATTTTCCTATAGCTCTAAATGGAGGGATCCAGCATTATGACTATTACTCCCCTGCTGCCTATAACTGATAAGAGGTTATACATAATGATGAACTGGACACAGTTTTTTTCAACGGATATTTCTACATACTCCCTGAGTACCCTTTTGATGATATTGAGAGGCTTCCTCATAAAAGAACATAGACTACAGTTTGAGATCTGGACTTTTGAAAAATATATTAAATTGAACATTGTCCCCAGGGTCTCAGGCTTAACAAAATATCCCACCTTTGAGGTCTCCCGACCAGGAGTTCGTTGAGACCTGGAACACAGTACTCACGGAATGTTCAATCAGATTAATGCATTTATTGATTATGTATAAAACGAAATTACTTACTGTTGTTAGAGGTGAAATTGAAAAACTGCAGATTGAATTGATTAATAGGAAACTAGAACCTGACTATCCCAAATTTGATGGTATTTTAAGATTGACCTTGTCTGAATCTAAGAAAGAGATTTTAGATACTAAACACTCCAAATATCTCAGGGATCAGTAAGCACTATGACAACAAATCAGTATATATGTGGCATCATTCCAGAAATACTCCCAGCAATAATTCTAATAACAGGAGAGGTAGATCTAGGAGCAGGAGTAGAGGGAGAGGTAGAGGTAGAGGCAGGACACAACCACCACAACAACAGCATACCTCCCTCAACCACTCATCTACTAATAAATCTTCAGGCAGTGAAGGGGACTCAGGTGATGACTATGGTGCCTCAGGGGGTGAAGAATGTATAGAACCACCTAGGGGAATTCTGAAAAATACATCAGGTACACATAAACAAGTAAGCATAAATGATGCCACGAATACTTTAGCTGTTATACCTAAGAATTCACACAAACAGGGTACTAACACTGCTAACAATACACAAATTAAGGCACATAATGCCAAGGGCACGAAATATGTAAGCAATATGAATCAGAGTACAGCTAACGAAATGAACACTTTAGGAGAGGATCGTAGGGCTTTTGACCAGGTTTTTCAACAGGCACAGATCAAAACTGGGGTAGGGCAAGAGAAGAGGTACCCACAGAGGATAAACAAGAGTACCAAATACCAATGACATCTAGTAATGACAAACACCTCTAATGTAATTAATCTCTCCCGTGTAACATTATCTGAGATGCAATTAAAAGTACTTAGTTACGGTCCTGAATTTCTCTCCGACCACTTCATTTAACCTCTTCATATACTTTGCTAGATGTTAATAGATTGATTAGAAATTTAACTTTGAAAAAGTTTTTCTATAACTCTGACAATGCTCTAGGCACTGGTGAACAGTTGGTACAATCACAAATGTCCATCTTGGATACGCACACAGACTTTCGTTTTCTGAGTCCTGTGACTTGGTGTCACTGCATGAACTTAGTAGACAGGGTTGAATGGGACCGGCTACAGGGGACTATAAGAAGTCATAGTGGTTTTAAAAAAACTTCTGACTTCTATCCCATGCAATGTCGTGGTCGGCCTTGGAAACCTTTTTTTAAGAGGATTGAAGAGGGACCTCACTTCCTTGGTCTCTAATAACATTGAGACCCAAGAATTGGAAGCTAATCTATCTTTTAGAGAAAGACAAGCACTATTAGAGCTACAACAGAATGAAAATTTGGTCATTAGGACCGCCGATAAAGGCGGATCTGTTGTGGTTTTGGATAAATCTGAATATGTTAAGGAGGCCCATAGACAACTTCACAATGATGCTAACTATCAGAGATTAGATAGGGATCCCACTGCGCGCTTCCAGAAAGAGCTTAGGTGCCTTTGGACGATGGTTTGGAGGAGGGTTTTTTTGACCCGTGATACCTATGAGTATCTATTAGTAGATCATCCGGTAGTGCCCATCTTCCACCATCTTCCCAAGGTACATAAATCCTTAATAGGGGTACAGGGAAGACCTATAGTCAGTGGGATAGGTTCCCCTTTTGGAACACGCTATCCCAGTGGCTAGATAGCATACTGTTTCCTATAGTGGGCATCACTACAGAGCTATCTTAAGGACACCAAAGATCTATTAAATCTAGTGGACCACCTTTTGTTGGGATCTTGAGGAGGCACAAGTGGCTAACAATAGATGTGGTATCGTTTGGTACTTCCACAATTCCACATGAGGAGGCCTTAAAAGCTCTGTCTTTTATGTTGGAAATCTATCTGATTTGGAACAGTGATTTTGTCAAGTATGTGGTGAGGGCAACTGGTTTTGCCCTGACACACAATTATTTCCGTTTTGGTGAGCAGTACCTATCTCCAGAGATGTGGGACAGCTATGGGGGCCAAATTTGCGCCCTCATATGCCAACATCTTTATGGGTTGGGTGGGCAGCTGTCCCACATCTATGGAGATAGTAATACACATAAACATAATATCGGCCTTTTATAGGCGGTATATTGACGATCTGCTCTTATATGGCAGGGATCGGGGGATTCTTTGTCTGAATTGTGGATTTTCTAATTCTAATAATGTTTTGGCCTGAGTTTCACATTTGAGACTAACTCTAGAACTATTAACTACTTAGACCTCACTTTGACTGCAGGGGATGATGGACAGATTATAAGCAATATGTATAGGAAACCTATATCGAAAAATACATTGCTTCATGCAAAGAGCTGTCACCCCGCACTGTCCTCTATGGCAGTAGCCAAAGGCCAGCTCATAAGGGTCAAACGGAACTGCAGCAATAGCGATCATTACAAAGTGCAAAGTAGAGACATGCAGAAAAGACTCAGAGAGAGAGGATACCCTGGGCATCTGGTAGATAGAGCTCAGAGACAGGTCGACCTTTTGGATCGACAGTCCTTTTGAATAGATCCAACTGTACCAAGACTGGTGAGGAGATTAACTCCTCACATAAAATAACATTTGTGACGGATTTCAGTACAGATTACAGAGAAATATGTAAGATTGTCAAAAAACATTTCAGTTTGCTCTCCGCAGATGACAGCCCTTGCTAGCTGTGTGGAGGGAGGTTTACGTTGCTCCTATAGGAAGAACAGAACTCTAGGCAATCTACTGGCCCCCTCCGAAGTTTCTATCAAGAAACCAGACAGACAAAGCTCTTGGTTGCAACATAGGGGGATTTACAGGTGCGGCAAATCGAGGTGTAGACCCTGTGAGTTTATCATTATTTCCGATGAATTCAGGTCAGAGGTCACTGGAGACATTTATAAGAATTCCCACTTGCCTTAACTGTACATCTCCTCCTATGTTGTCTATTTACTTTACTGTATTAGAATGCCATCTCCAGTATGTAGGACTCACTACTTACCGGATGTAAACACTAGAATTAGAAACCACCTTTCTACTATCAAACTAGGTGAAGCTAGTACCCCCCTCTGGTAAAGCATTTTCGGATTTTCACAATAAGAGTAACGCCACATTCAGATGCAGGCTATGAACATGTTAAGGCACCACCTAGAGGACGGTGACAGGAATCAATTGTTTGGGGCAAGCGTGAAATGTTTTTGGATCTTTCAAATTGCGTTACTAGAGTACCAGAGGGTTTAAACTCTGAATTCGATTTGATTAACTATTGGAAGTAATCCTTTCACCTTTCACGTTTGCCACCTTTTTCCCCGTTGGTTTATACCCCTCTTAGCCTCCTCTTGTTCCCTCTACATAATCTCTTTCGTCATTTATATCCCTTTAGATAGGGTCCCTCTTACCTACTCCTCCATACAGCCCTTTAATGCAGTTTATTTGTATTGCTCTGTACATCGCATACCATACTACACTCATTCAGCAGTATCCACTGATTATATTATTATTTCAGTACAGTTGTATTTCTTCATTTCCCTTATAGGTCACTGTTACCTGTGTACATTGAGATACACATTTGAGTTCTTAAACTCATATTAGATAGGGTTTTTTTTACAATTGGCGATTTACGACAGGGATATAGCTGAGCATAGTTACTTATTTTCTTCCTTGTGTTTGAGTTGTAGTTATTTCAGCTGGTTGCATTTACTAAGCTGCAATCTGTTTCAGCCATATAATACGCTCTTTTCTATATATGTATATTTTATATTATAATAGTATAGGCATGTTTAGAGATACACTTCCGTAGTTTCCTTATAATTATGCAAACTTCTGCATTAAGATTTTACACTAGATTTGCTATATTGCCTTACTCTTTTGGTTTGAGTTTTACTTTTACTTTTACTCTTCCATATTTTGGTGTATTCCTTTACACTTTTGGATCTATGAGAATATTTCATGCCCCCCATGATTACCTTTTATTATTTATTTATTTTTCATTTATTCATCTGTTCATTTTGTTCATCTCATCTTTATAATCTTTTTCATCATAACTTTTTGCAGAATACTTATAATGACTATATCTGGATGTTTTGTATTATGCTAGGCTAGGGTATATATACATATACTAAATTGTCAGGGCGCATTAGTTCTTTCTATATATATATATTTATTACGTTTTTTGTCCAACAGTGTACCTTTTCTATTGGTCTTATTTTTGTCCAATGAGTGTGGATTTTGTCTTTTATATAGCCAGCACCACCTGTTTCCAATTAGCTATGATTACGGTCTTTACCGAAACATGTTAGCGGAATAACTTTTGGTAACACTGTTATGCTGATCCCCCCTTTCTTTTTGGCATTTTTATCCCAAGAGGAATTTAATAAAGACTTTGATTTTTAAACGCCGCCTGGATATCTATTCTTTTTGCTTGATATATATATATATATATATATGTCCCTTATTGCAACGGCTTTGTAAACAACAAAGTGATAAAGACTAACTTTGGGAACAAAATATCATCATTGACCTTTACAAAAAAAGTGGGACTTATATGGTGAAATATCTTCTACACATTACTTCAAAAACCTTCCTGTTTTACCCTTTAGGTATATTTTCTAAAGCGCAATCTTCAGGACATGCCTCATGATACCTATTGTTTTGTTTGACCTTTGTACCCTGAAGCCCTAACAGGAATAGCTACTTGAATGCGATTGCACTGGAACAAACTGATGTATTTATCATTTCTGTTAATGTTGTAAAATCCCATTATATTTTAGCATTGATTGATGCTTAGTTTATATAAATTGTTACCCTGTGGGTTATAATAAAATATCTCATGAGGTGTGCTACACAATGCAAGTGTTTGCCGGAGGAAAATGGGAGGAGAGAATTGAAAAAGATGTATGTTTAACCCCTCAAGCGCTCAGGCTGTAATGCACAAAAGCTAAACAGATACCAGCCCGTTCGTTATTCACTTGGGGGATTTTGCTTTTTTGACCAACTTGTACTTAATGGAGTGCAGATGAATTGCTCAGGTATGAAAACTATAGAGGCAGTTGTGCATTATACAGTCTTATCTGTTTATATCACTAGAATTCTTAGCATTGTTAAAGGGGACACTGTACCCAACATTTTTCTTTCATGATTTCAGATTGAGCATGAAATTTTAAGCAACTTTCTAATTTACTCCTATTATCAAATTTTCTTCATTCTCTTTGTATCTTTATTTGAAATGCAAGAATGTAAGTTTAGAAGCCGGCACATTTTTGGTGAACAACCTGGGTTGTCCTTGCTGATTGGTGGATAAATTCATCCACCAATAAAAAATTGCTGTCCAGAGTACTGAACTAAAAAAAGCATAGATGCCTTCTTTTTCAAATAAAGATAGCAAGAGGACAAAGAAAAATTGATAATAGGAGTAAATTAGAAAGTTGCTTAAAATTGCATGCTCTTTCTGAATTACAAAACAAAATTTTTGGGTTCAGTGTCCCTTTAATCAATGACAAGATTTATTGTATCTCTTAAAATATAGACACGAATACCGTTAAAGGGGCATGGAAATCAGTTGCATTTTCTTGCAAAGCAGAATTGCAATGAAAAATGTTTGAAAAGCTAGGGGGGTCGATCCGATATAGATCGTAGTTTGCGGCGGCAAGCGAGGGAACCCACGTAGCCCGCAGTTTCAGCTCGCAAACGCGAGCTATCCCATATATGTCGCCGTCAGATGCTAACGTGCCGTAAGTCTGATAAACCAGCGATGTCCAGAAATCTGCGCAAGTACAAATTTCTGGCGTCGCCAGTGACTTGCGGCACGTTAGAAACTGCCGGCGCCTACAAAACCTGACTAAAGTCTAAATTACCCGCACTGTCTAACACGGCCTCCCTAACATAGCCCGACCACGTCTAAGCCCTCTATCCGCTATCCCCCCTCACTAGCCTAACAATAAAATATGTATTAACCCCTAAACCGCCGCTCCCGGAGCCCACCGCAACCTAATAAAATTATTAACCCCTAAAACCGCCGCCAGCTATACTAAATCTATAACCCCCTAAAGTGAGCCCCTAACACCGCCGCCATCTACCTTACCTACCCCCTAAAGTGAGCCCCTACCCCGCCGCTATCTATTTTAAAATTATTAACCCCTAATCTAATCCCCCTACCCCACCGCCATCTATATTAAATTATCTAAACCCCTAAAATACTAAACTATCCCTACCACTAAACCTAAGTCTAAACCCCTACAAATAGCCCTGAAAAGGGCTTTTTGCGTGGCATTTGCCCCAAAGTAACAGCTCTTTTTGCCATCCTCGCTTAAAAGGGCTTTTTTGCGGGGGCATGGCCCCAAAGTTACAGCTCTTTTGCCAGCCCTTAAAAGGGCTTTTTGCGGGGGCTTTGTCACAAAGTAAACAGCTCTTTTGCCTACAATCTACATCCCCCTACACCGCGGCCACCTATAATAAATGTATTAACCCTAATCTAATCCCCCTACACCGCCGCCAGCTATATTAACTATATTAACCCTAGATTATATTAGGGTTAATATAGTTAATATAGTTATTATATTAGATATATTAACTATATTAAACCCTAATTATATCTAGGGTTAATATAGTTTAATCATCGTTATTAATATTATATATATATTAAGTATAATAACCCTAATCTAACTCTAACCATCCTAACTAAAACTCTTATTAAAATAAATCTAATATTAATATTATTAATTAAAATATTCCTATTTAAATCTAAATACTTACCTATAAAATAAACCCTAAGATAGCTACAATATAATTAATAATTACATTATAGCTATGTTAGGGTTTAATATTTATTTTACAGGTAAATTGTTAATTATTTTAACTAGGTATAATAGCTATTAAATAGTTATTAAATATTTAATTAGCTACCTAAGATAAAATAATTACCCCACTACCTGTAAAATAAATCCTAACCTAAGTTACAAATACACCTACACTATCAATAAAATTGAAAGAAACTACAAATATCTATCTAAAAATACAATTAAATAAACTAAACTAAATTACAAAAAAAAGCAAACACTAAATTACAAAAATAAAAAAAAGATTACAAGATTTTTAAGCTAATTACACCTATTCTAAGCCCCCTAATAAAATAATAAAGCCCCCCAAAATAAAAAAAATCCCTACCTTATCCTAATTAAAAAAAGTTCAAAGCTCTTTTACCTTACCAGCCCTTAAAAGGGCCTTTTGTGGGGGCATGCCCCAAAGAGAAAACTGATCTTTTGCTTGCAAAAAAAAAAACACAATACCACCCCCCCAACATTACAAACCCACCACCCCACATACCCCTAATCTACCCAAACCCCCCTTAAATAAGCCTAACACTACCCCCCTGAAGATCTCCCTACCTTGTATTCACCCAGCCGGTGCCGAACTCCTCATCCGATCCAGGCGATGTGTTTCCAGCAAGCGGCAGTGAAGGTCCTTCTTTCCATCCGGGGCGATGTCTTGAAGCAAGCGGCAGAGAGTCTTCTTCCATCGGCGACGTCTTCAAGCAAATCGGCATCTTCAATCTTCTTTCTTCGCTCCTCCGCCACGGAGCAACCTTCCGGGCACGACGACTTCCCGACGAATGAGGTTCCTTTAAATGACGTCATCCAAGATGGCGTCCGCCGAATTCCGATTGGCTGATAGGATTCTATCAGCCAATCGGAATTAAGGGTAGAAAAACTGATTGGCTGATTGAATCAGCCAATCAGAATTCAAGTTCAATCCAATTGGCTGAACCAATCAGCCAATCGGATTTGAACTTGAATCTGAATGGCTGATTCAATCAGCCAATCAGATTTTCTACCTTAATTCCGATTGGCTGATAGAAACCTATCAGCCAATCGGAATCGGCGGACGCCATCTGGATGACGTCATTTTAAAGGAACCTCATTTGTCGGGAAGTCGGTCGCCGGAAGGATGCTCCGCGGCGGTGGAGCGAAGAAAGAAGATTGAAATGCCGATTTGCTTGAAGACGTCGCCGATGGAAGAAGACTCTCTGCCGCTTGCTGAACACATCGCCTGGATCGGATGAGGAGTTTGGCCCGGCTGGGTGAATACAAGGTAGGGAGATCTTCAGGGGGTAGTGTTAGGCTTATTTAAGGGGGGTTTGGGTTAGATAGGGGTATGGGGGTGGTGGTTGTAATGTTGGGGGTGGTATTGTGTTTTTTTTTTGCAGGCAAAAGAGCAGTTTTCTTTGGGGCATGCCCCCACAAAAGTCCCTTTTAAGGGCTGGTAAGGTAAAAGAGCTTTGAACTTTTTTTAATTTAGAATAGGGGTAAGGGAATTTTTTTTTATTTTGGGGGGCTTTATTATTTTATTAGGGGACTTAGAATAGGTGTAATTAGCTAAAAATCTTGTAATCTTTTTTTTTATTTTTTGTAATTTAGTGTTTTTTTTTTTTTGTAATTTAGTTTAGTTTTTTTAATTGTATTTTTAGATAGATATTTGTAGTTTCTTTAATTTATTGATAGTGTAGGTGTATTTGTAACTTAGGTTAGGATTTATTTTACAGGTAATTGGGTAATTATTTTAACTAGGTAGCTATTAAATAGTTAATAACTATTTAATAGCTATTATACCTAGTTAAATTAATTAACAATTTAGCTGTAAAATAAATATAAACCCTAACATAGCTATAATGTAATTATTAATTATATTGTAGCTATCTTAGGGTTTTATTTTTATAGGTAAGTATTTAGATTTAAATAGGAATATTTTAGTTTATAATATGAATTAGATTTATTAATAAGAATTTTAGTTAGTGGTGTTAGGGTTAGATAGAGTTAATATAGTTAATATAAATACTATAGTAAACTATATTATCTATATTAACCCTAAGTATATTATGGTTAATATAGTTAATATATATAATGTAATAACTATATTAACTATAATATACTTAGGGTTAATATAGATAATATAGCGGCGGCGGGGTAAGGTAGATTAAATTAGGGGTTAATAATTTTAATATAGATGGCGGCGGTGTAAGGGGTTCACATTAGGGGATAGATCAGTTAGATGGTGGCGGGTTTAGGGGCTCACAGTAGGGGGTTAGTTTATGTAGATGGCGACGGTTTAGGGGTTAAATTACTTTATTAAGGATAGGGCGGGCGGGGGATCGCGGGTTGACAGGGAGATAGACATTGCGCATCGCGTTAGGTGTTAGGTTTATTTTAGCAGATCGCGGTTTGACAGGGAGATAGACATTTGCGCATGCGTTAGGTGTTAAGGTTATATCTAGGCTAGTTTAGGAGTTACGGGGCGTCCAATAGTCAGCGTAAGGCTTCTTACGGCTGCTTTTTGTGGCGAGGTGAAAATGGAGTAAGATTTCTCCATTTTCGCCACGTAAATCCTTACGCTGCATATTGGATACCAAACTGCGCTGGTTTGGTATACCTGCCTATGGCCCAAAAAACTACGGGCGACGGCAGAAATATATGGGCGTAACTTCTAGGTTACGCCGTATATAGGATACCAAACCAGCGCAAATATTGGCGTCGCCGGCTTTTGCGGGCGACAATTTTTATCGGATCGACCCCCTAGTCTTTTAAAAAATATGTTATGAAAGCTGCCCATGCGCCTCTGATGCATGGGCATGTGTGCAAATTAAAGGGACAGTAAGCATCTTGAGATTTTTTAAGTAAAATGTTTAGTTATGCCATAATAAAAGGTTTTGCAATATATTTGTAATGTTTATTTTGCCTCCTTTTTATGTTATTTAGCTTTGACAATTGAGCAATTGCTACTACTCACTTACTCAGTACATGAAAAGTCCCCTGCTGAGTTCTCAAGGCTAACCCTACTACATATCTTTCATATCTTTCACTAATTGGCTTTAACTGATAACAACTGCAAAACAAAGTACTTTATACTGACTTCATGACCATTGCTAGCCTTTTCACCTCGCACATCGGGGTATTACATATAGTGGCGCCCATTAGATGCTAGACTGGCGTAAGTAGGACAAGTTGGCGATCTTCAGAAATGTGAGCAAATACACATTTCTGTTGTTGCAAGTAACTTACGCCAGTATTATGTGTTATAGTCTGAGTGTTTGATTGTGATTGTGTGTGACTGAACTGGGATTGAGTGGGAGTGTGTGTAGTGTTATTAGTGTGAGGATGGCAGGGAGGAGGTAGGGATGAGGTGAGGAGAGGGGAGAGGGGGAGGGAGGGGAGAGGAGTGGCAGGGAGAGGAGTATTCGAGAGGACAGGAGGAGCAGTGGGCCTCCCGTCAGGGAGTAAGTGGAGTGGGGAGAGGGAGTGCCAGAAGGGATGATGGGAGGGGAGATGACAGAGAGCCCCAGAGAGCAGACAAATACAGGAGAGGGACAGAGTGTGCATATGGGACAGAAGGGGGAGGAGGAGAGGATATGGAGGAACCCACACTGACAGGGACATCACAGGGAGGAAGCCAAGTGGCCATGGCTAATGAAAGGCTGAGATGTCCAACATCTCATTTGAAGAAAATGTTGGCCCTAAGGTCCCAGGGCCATCATGGACAATTACAGTGCCCTCTTCGGACAGGAGAAGGCAAAGGCAGTGCCAAAAAAAAAGAAAGACTGCATGGTTGGCAGTAGAGGATGCCGTCAACAGTGTGGCCCCGCAGAGGAGGACTGTAGAGGGCAGAAAAGAATTGGAATGACTACAAGAGGTGGGTCAAAGAAAAGATGGGCAGGAAGCTATCCACCAGAAGGGAAACAGGTAGGTGGGCCAGCCCTGGAGATAGAGTACAACACCTAGCAGGAGATGATACACAGGTCCACAGCACATCATGCTGGTGAGTAACATCCCACACACCCGTATTATATGTAGTTGTGATATAACATCCTTTAATATCACACATTCATGTATACGATGAGGAGCATGGTATTTGGCGTACTAGACAAAAACATCTATAATTAACTTGACATTACTGCTACAAATACAATGCAATTCATGATATGAGGTGGAATAGAGCAATACTAACATGCCTCAGAGTAACACAGGCCACAAGCCACATGTAGAATTTTCATTAAATGAACTCTATAAGCACATCCCAATACCTTTAGCTCAATAAAGCAGGTTTAGTGCCTAGATCAGGGCTAAAGTAAATTGTGCGACCATAGTGTCACATAAAGAACACATTATTTCATCATTGACATGTACACATAACTATTGTATGAAAACACATCCCTGTATACTGCTCATATTCAAAAGTCCCCTCATAGAACAACTCACAATGTGCACATGCATGTTATAGAGTTTGACATAAGAATCAGTATAGGCCCTAGCATGTATCAATGTACAATGTATGCCCACATGGACATATATCTGACTGTACTAATCCCTCTCATCTTTTGACTCCTCCACAGAACCTCTTGTCACAAGGATACAAACAGCCATGCCACCACCACCACCACCACAACAAGCACCACCACCAGTCTTCAGGCAACTGTATGAACAGTATGCTCCCAGGCATGAGCATGGTTGGATGGCTTCAGTTGAGGACCGGGAGTGATGCCACCACCATTGCCATATGACCCCTGGCAAGATTCCTGGCCAGAGGAATATCCTTCTTTTGGCTTTGAGGGGGAGCCAAGACAGCCACAAAGGGTCCATGTATTTACACCCCCACAACACAATCTCATGTCAGTCATGGATATTACCCACAGACTATGTCACAAGAAGTGCCGATTGAAGAGGCTGAGTGGTCACACACTGGTCATCAGTGGGACTACCAATCAACCATGAGAGCTCCACCATCCTCATCCATTAGACGAGCTCCACCATCCTCATCCATTGGACAAGCTCCACCATCCTCATCCATTGGACGAGCTCCACCATCCTCATCCATTGGACGAACTCCACTATCTGCAGATGGAAATACAGCAGAAACTACAGCTGTCCCTCAAGCAGCAGAAGGTACAGCTGAACCTGACCCTCAAGCAGCAGAATAAGCAGGTGAACCTGATCCTCAAGCAGCAGAAGATGCAGGTGAATCTGACCCTCAAGCAGCAGAAGATGCAGATGAACCGGACCCTCAAGAAGCAGAAGATGAAGCTGAACCTGCCCCTCAAGCAGCAGAAGCTACAGCTGAACCAGCCCCTCAAGCAACTGGTAGCCCTGTTGCTCAAGATCCTGTGAATGCATTGTATTCTCCCCTGGGTGACGAATACATTGCACTCCAGAGGAGGCTTGTGACAAGCACTGAGAGCATACAAAGAGGCCAAGAGAGGTTCTTCAGAAACCAAGAAAGGTTCATCAGGAGCCAAGGTTACACAAAAGTAGCATAGAGCTGCAGAGGGACATGGCAGCATCGTTAAGTGCAAGTGTTCAAAACCAGTCACAGAACAGATGATGCAAATTCTGTCTGATATGCAGATGCAGATGGACAATAGATGGAGAGAACAAAATCAACTCTTGGGTGTGTTGGTTGAGCACTTTACACACTAGCAGGACACTGCCTTCAGCCTATCATCTGTGGCCAGCACACCAGCAGAAACACCCAGAGTAGCTAAAACCTGGAGGAACAAGGCAATCCACTACAGGTACCTCAGCTCCCTCATCCAAGAAGCCAAAAAAAATTAAATAAATATTATTATTATAGTTCACCATTAACCTTGTCCTCTGTTATTTACCATGTAATTTTCGTTCACATCCATGTGAGGTGTTATGTATTACACTAATATTGTTAAAACATATAATATGACCTGTGTGAAAATGGCAATAAAAACAGGTAATATTATCATGCTTATGACATATTCTTGTACTATAACTCACATCCACATAGTTGTTTATGAAGGGTACATATAGTAATATTTACTTATAAGATGTAAATCAATGTATCTCACATCCAATATAAATTGACACATGGGTATATATAATACTGATGTTACTGATTGGGTGTGCATTTTCAGGTGTTTTAAGGCTGCAGGTGAGAGGTTGTGTTGTTTCAGATTGGTTTGACACAATTACAGAGGAGGAATATTGATTATAATAATTAAGTGGGAAGCAAGGTTTACAGGGACAGTTTACTCAAAAATGTTCTTCCCTTTAATTTGTTCCCAATGGTCCACTTTATCTGCTGGAGTGTATTCAATTATTTACAAGTATTTCCTTTACCCTTATGATTGCAATAATTTATTTAGCCTGTGGTATCCCCACCCATCCTTAAAGAGACATTATACACTTGTTTTTTCTTGGCATAAATGTTTTGTAGATGATCTGCTATTTTTAAATAACATTGCTCTGATTTTCAAACTGCTAACCAAGCCACAAAGTTTTAGGAGAATACCGACGTATACCTACTCCAGCTTGCTTCTGTTTGTGTAAAGGGTCTTTTCATATGCAAAGGAAGGGGGGAGTGTCTGCTATTTCCCACTTGCAGTGGGTGTTCCAGTAACTTTTTAAACAGAGCTAAACTGGAAGCTTTTAAGTAATTTTTTTAACTGTTTTATACTGGATTTTATATCAGTATCTGTGCATATATTCTTTATAGTAGTTTCTATTGCATGCAGTCCCATGAAATTTGTGTATGCTGTCCCTTTAAAGGGACATGAATATAATTGGTGAAAGACAGCAAACCTTTTTTCTGTCTGGGGCACAGGAAAGGGTTAGCCAGACCCCAATGTGAATCCAAAAGAAGTAGTTTTCCAGCCTCCAGTTAGATTTTAAAAGACCTTTATTAATTATTTGCAGGGTCCATCATATAAACAACGTTTCAAAACCTATACCAGGTTCTTAATCATGTCAACGTTGTTTATATGATGGACCCTGCAAAGAATTAATAAGGTCTTTTAAAATCTAACCGGAGGCTGGAAAACTACTTCCTTTAAAGGGACAGTCAACACCAGATTGTGTGTTGTTTTAAAAAATAGATAATCCCATTATTACCCATTCCCCAGTTTTGGCATAACCAACACTGTTATAAAAAACAATGAAAAAGTATATGATAAGAGGCTGGCCTTCAAGGTCTTAGAAATTATCAAGTTACATGAAACACCTGTAAGGAGTTTGCTTTGTCTCACTCTCACAGGAGGATGCAAAGCAAAATACGTAGCTTTGGTTTTCAAAATGCTGCAAATTGCTTAACCAAGTTTATCGATCTACAGCATATGCAAGCTACAGAGTTTTACAAAACAGTTCATTTAGTTTTATATATATATATATATCCCGGACTAGTAACAAATTGCACTGGAAGAGTAATAATGTTTAACTTAAAGGGACACTGAACCCAAATGTTTTCTTTTGTCATTCAGATAGAGCATGCAATTTTAAGCAACTTTCTAATTTACTCCTATTATAATTTTTTCTTCGTTCTCTTACTATCTTTATTTGAAAAAGTAGGCATCTAAGCTATTTTTTGTTTCAGGAACCATGGACAGCAATTGTTTATTGGTGGGTGAATTTATCCACCAATCAGCAAGAACAACCCAGGTTGTTCACCAAAAATGAGCCGGCATCTAAACTTACATTCTTGCATTTCAAATAAAGATACCAAGAGAATGAAGAACATTTGATAATAGGAGTAAATTAGAAAGTTGTTTAAAATTACATGTTCTATCTGAATCACAAAAGAAAAAATTTGGGTTCAGTGTCCCTTTAATTTGATTTGGATGTGGGTTTCAATTAACAGAAGCAACACGCGCCGTAATTTTCATGTCAATCAAAGTAGTTTATTTTCTGTGAACGTTTTTGGGGAGTGACCCCCCGTCCTCAGAACAATTCCAAATATATATATTTTACAACATAAAAAAATTACATAATGTTTTGGTGCTCCCTTTTGCACCTTTGTCAAAT
The DNA here is from genome assembly GCF_027579735.1 of Bombina bombina. NCBI lineage: Eukaryota > Metazoa > Chordata > Amphibia > Anura > Bombinatoridae > Bombina > Bombina bombina. The sequence goes on along the minus strand of NC_069502.1, from coordinate 96,232,053 downwards.
GCCACAGGAGGGTTCACAAAGTATGAACCTAAAAACAGTTAGCATTGTACTATATCACCCAAGTTAAATACCTGCTAGATCGGCATTGCTGCCCCCACGCCGTCCACTACCAATGACGTCATCACTGGTGAACACAACATAATGCATCACCTGTGTCGAGTGTGTAGTCGTGGTTGCCCAGGGTAACCAATGAAGCATACACTGTTCAAACCATTGCTGTCATGCTGTCTCAAGTACATTTATCATGGTGACATTATCCGGATATAATTCACAGCATTATGCTCAGACTGTCATATGATATACCACAGTTGTCATAGTAACCTATGTAAACAAGGAGTGTAGCAACCTATTTACAGACAATTGTGTGGCATGCAACAGCATGTTATGGGCGCCCTTTGTTTCAACATCCACACAGCAACAAAAGATATATAATTCATCACAGTGGTGACGTGTACAAGCATGTATGTGATATATATTCTCATTTGTCTTTGCTCCCGTCGTCTACGTAGGGAAGACGATCACTTCCTTCAGGATAGGATGGTCAACCACCGGTGTGCTATTAGGGAGGCTCTGGAAAAAGGAGAATCTGAGCAGCCATTAGCCGCGACACTTCACCCAAATATAAATACAGTGGGGCTGATTTAACAAGCTGTCAAATGGCCCCAATGCAGCTGTTTCCACGTGAGCCTTCAGGCTCACCGGAAACAGCAGTTAAGAAGCAGCAGTCTTAAGACCGATATTATGTATAAATGAACACTGATGGGGATTAACCTTCATCTCTGTGGCTATAGCGTATGGTGTTTTCATTATTTGCATATGTAGCATGTATTTTATCTTGTATTCATAATGTGTGTATATATTGTTTAATAAGTGTATTTTCCCTGTAATTCTTATACTAACACATCCGTTAGCATTTATCACCTTTTAGTTAAAGTGAGCGATCACATATACGGCACGCAAATAAATGTGGCATGTATATTTCACCCGTAGCCAGCAGTTTTTACTCCCTTAAACTAACATAGAACCGGCGTCGGCTGCAGATATCACATATTCAGCGCAATGGCTTACACAGCAAAAATTGAGACATTTTACTCCATTTTCACCTCACCGCACATAGGCAGGCGCAACAAGCCTTGTGCTGAATATATGAGCACCGTAACTCCCTGGAAGTCTCAACAAACACCTAACGCATGCGCAATATCTACCTGTCAATAGCCATCCCCCACCACAATAACTAAGTAAAATCTATTAACCCCTAATCCGCCAACTCCCACATCGCAAAGTACCTAATAAAGTTTAAACCCTAATCCGCCATCGCAACGCTATAAACCTAAATAAAATATCAACCTCTAATCCGCCATCCCCCCGCAATGCAATAAACATAAATACACTATTAACCCCTAATATGCCACCCCCGCAATGCAATTAACCAAAATAAACTATTAACCCCAAATGTACCATCCCCCCCGCAACGCAATAAACCTTAATAAACGATTAACCCCTAATCTGCCATCCCCCCGCAACGCAATAAACCTAAATAAACTACTAACCCCTAAACCGCCATCCCCCAACAGTGTAATATACCTAATTAAACTATTAACCCCTAATCCACCATCCCCCACAACGCAATCTACCTAATTAACTCCTTAACAGCCATCCCCCACAATGCAAAGAATTAATCTAAGTTCTAAGCCCCCTAACCTAACACCCCCTAAATTAAACGCAATTATATGAAATAAAAAAGTCTACCTTTCTAATAAATTAATAAAAAAAAATTACAAAAATAAAAAAATCCTAACATACAATTAAAGTAAAAAATCCTAGCATTACTTAAAAAAAAAACGAAGATTAAATTAAAAAAATCTAAAATTACAAAAAAAAATAAAAACACCCCCTAATTTAACACTAAACTACCAATAGCCCTTAAAAGGGCCTTTTGTAGGGCATTGCCCTAAAGCGAGCAGCTCTTCTACCAAAATAAAGTACAAGTTACCCCCTAAAAGAAACCCCCTATATTGCATTGTGGGGGATGGCGTGTTTAGGGGATAATAGATTTATTAGGTTTATTGGGTTGTGGGGGGATAGCGTATTAGGGGTTAATAGTTTACTTAGGTTTACTTAGGTTTGGGGTTAATACATTTATTAGATTTATTGCGTTGTGGGGGGTTGGCGGATTTGGGGTTAATAGTTTACATAGGTTTATTGCATTGTGGGGGGATGCCAGATAGGGGTTAATAGTTTAATTAGGTTTATTGCGTTGTGCGGGGATGCCGGTTTAGGGGTTTATCACTTTTATTATTACCTGCGATGTGAGGGGTGGCAGATATAGGGTTTTTCACGAGTCAGGTTCATTTTTGGGAGGCAGGTTAGACTTTTACGGGTGATGTAACATTTTTTTTGTTTTTTACTTATGCGCCGGCAGATCATAAACTGCCGCAAATCACTGGCGACTCCAAAAATGTGTATTTGCGCACATTTCTGAACATTGCCAGCTTATCCGACTTACGACAATTTATGATCTGACGTTACCCTATATGTGATTCCCCCGATGTGCAAGGCTAACTTATGGACGAGGCGGGTTTCAACAGTGGCGCTGAAACCTGCGCAGCATTTGTAATCTCGCCCCTAGTATTTTCATTTACAATTTTGAACTTGTTGCTGACAAATAAAGAAGTTCAGTAATTTTACTCTGTGCTGACATGTTCTGTTATGGGCATGCGGAGTTTGAGTAAAAATCTCCTATTAAGCATGGATTTCTTGCAAGAAACCCCCTTGACTGTTACATTTTCAGATATTTTTATGTATTTGTATTGTATTATTTGTGTGCAAAAATAAATAATATTTGAAACAACTGAACCAAAAAAAAAGGTTTGATGAATAATATTGGTTGAAATGCTCAAAATTTCCTGTGGAAAAGTCAATAGCCACAGATCACAAAATAAAGCAATATACTACATTAAAGGGACATTAAAGGGACATGACACCCAAAATTTGTCTTTCATGATTCAAACAGAACACTTTTTAAACAACCTTCCAATTTACTTATATTATTTAATTTGTTTCATTCTCTTGATCTCTTTAGATGAAAAGCATACCTAGATAGGCAGAGGATCCGTAATCCATTACTGTGAGCTAGCACTGATTGGTGGTTGCACATAGATTGGAACTGTATTTAAAATAACATCATCTATCTGAATCACGAAAGACAAACGTGTTTCATGTCCCATTAAGGTATACAATGATATAACAAGTTTCCCACTTATTGTTCATAGTGTATATTTTTATAGAACAGTGTATATTTAGGGATACATATTTAAGCATCTACAACATACGTTCTTATTCTTTGTAAGTGATATAGAAAATACTAAGTGTAAAATAAAAACAATGAACCATCTTTTATTATTACAATTACATGACCCTATAATTGTATCACCTTTTCAAACCCAAACTAAGTTAATACCCTAAGTGAGGCACTGAGGTTTCATTGGCAGTTATAGCATTTTATTAATTCCATAAAGGGCTTTGCAGACGGATTTGGCACAAGCTTTATTGCATTTAAGCCTAATTAGAGTCAAACACCAGGAAATCAATAAAAAAGCCAGACAATACAACAGAAATATTACAACAAAGTTGTCCAACCAGAGGTCTAGAAAAAGAAATCTGGCCTTCCACTGTTTTTATCTGGTTGCTGACTTTTTTGTGTCTGAACTGTTAACTGTTGTTGTTAACCCCTATTTAACGCATAGCTAAAGTCAGCTTTAAAGCAGCAATGAACTATTGGGATTAAGCCAAACAAATCTGGAGAATGAACAAGAAGCCTGTGTGTACAGCCACCAATCCCCAGTTAGACCCTAGTATTACATGATTCTCCATACATTACCTAGGTATGCTTTTCAACAAAGGAAAGAATGAAGTAAATTTGGCAATAATAATAAATTGAAAAGTCTAATAAAAACTAATTCATTATATGGACGAAGACAATGTAAAGAGACAGTATACACCAATTTTCATTTAACTGCATGTAATAGACACTACTATAAAGAAGAATATGCACAGATACTGATATAAAAATCCAGTATAAAACCTTTTAAAAACTTATAAGCTCCCAGTTTAGCACTGTTCGTGAGGTTAAAGGGACACTGAACCCAGATTTTTTCTTTTGGGATTCAGATAGAGCATGACATTTTAAGCAACTTTCTAATTTACTCCTATTATCAAATTGTCTTCATTCGCTTGGTATTTTTATTTGAAATGCAAGAATGTAAGTTTAGATGCCGGCCCATTTTTGGTGAACAACCTGCGTTGTTCTTGCTGATTGGTGGATTAATTGATCCACCAATAAACAAGTGCTTTCCATGGTCCTGAACCAAAAAAAGCTTAGATGCCTTCTTTTTCAAATAAAAAAAGCAAGAGAACGAAGAAAAATTGATAATAGGAGTAAATTAGAACGTTGCTTAAAATCGCATGCTCTATCTAAATCACGAAAGAGAAAATTTGGCTTCAGTGTCCCTTTAAGCTGGGACACCCACTGAAAGGGGCTGAGAAAGCAGGAATAGAAGACCTTCCCCCCCCTCTCCCCTGCATATGTAAAGTCCCATTACACAAACAGCAACAAACGGGAGTCTGAAAATCAGCACATGCAAAACTATACATTGTTACAAAAACACTCCCAGTTAGGCTATATGAATGGATCATGTACAAAACATTTATGCAAAGAAAAATTTAGCGTTCAGTATTTTTTTTTTTTTTTAATAATATTTTTTTTATTGAGGTTATGAGAAAAGTACAACCAATATGAAATACCATGAAATAAAAATAACATATTATATAACAAACAGATACATTCAGGATAAAGCAACAGTATTACAGTGGGTCTGTATGGGTAAACATCTTGAACCTCATTTTTATGTTTATATTATATTCTATAGTGGATTCCTCAGTTGATAAGGAAGGTTACTCTTGAACCTTACATAGCTTATGTACATTTAAGGAGGAACTTGGCATTTGAAATGGTCACTTTTGGACCTAGTAAGGGGATAGAAAGATGAGGAAAATCAGCAGACAAAAGCTGCTTTTAGAGATTACAAAGAAAAGGAAAAGAGAGAGAAAGAGAGTGGGGGGGAGGAGGTTGGACCCCTGTTGTAGATGTGTTCTATCTAAGGGAAAGAAAATAAAGGAGAGGTAGTGAATTGGTGGAACACAGTTAGACGGGGGAATACGACGAATGATATTCTATGTTGGGTCTAGGTCGGGGGATGTCTACGCTGCCTGTGGGGTAGCTATTGAGGTATATATAGTAAATATTACCTAGTATGAATTAATAGCTAGCTAATCTGAGTTTAAGGTTACCTTGGGAAGATAACAAATATTTTTGGGCTATGGTCGCCAATAGGGCTATATAAGTAAATACATACTAGAGTCTAGTTTAACTCTAAATATCATAATAACTTTACTGAGAGCAGAGGGGCCAACTTTAAGCTATTGAACCTGAAAATTATAGCGATACCAATCTACCATATGTGGTGTGCGTAAGGGACCTTAAGTTAGTTAAGCTCTGTGTTTATAGAGATCCAGACCTAGCAGGTGTCCCCTCTGAACGTATAGGGACTTGTGATGAGATAAGTGGAAGTAATTAAATCCGCATAAAAATGTTGTGGGGCACTAGGTGTCCGCAACTGAGTAGTGTAAAAGGAGAGATGTCAACGTGTACCATTAACTAATAATGTGGATACTTATGGTGGCCCTGCTTAAATTTTTTTTTTTTTTTTCCTATTCTCAATATTTTAAGTGGGTCTACAGCGGGTGTCCTTAGACATAGGATAAGGGTGAAGGATAGACTGACCCTGGTAGCTAGTATATTAAGTATAAGTATTCTGAGGGCTAGACTATAAGCTCTTATGAGATGTTACTGTGTATTTGAAGGTACTTTGTATTTAGATGCAGGTTGGTATCGCCTGTGTGAACAAAAATGAACCATATATATAACAATATTAACTTATATTCCAGGTTAAAGAGAGCATCTATCTTAGTTATACATTTGAGATGATCTAGGGTAACTCATGTATATATGGCTCACAAAAGAATAACATAAAAGCCATAACAATAACATTAAGCATGCTGTGGAAATATGATCCGGTTCACTTGATACACATCATAACCACCCATAAGACAAACACACATACAGAAAGTATAATCATCAGCCCCTGCCATCCAGAGCAAACATATAAGTGCAGATCCCAAATTTATGCTTGTATGTGCGGTCTATAGCAGAATTACTTAGAAAAGATAAGGAAAAAATGAACCTAATATAAGAGGTGCTGCATGTCCGCTTCAACCTATTTCACATAAGACAAATAAATCAACATTTGAGGTGAGACAGATAAACATAAATACATCTTAACATTCACTTCTAAGCGGTAAACTGTGGATATTATATGGGGGTGCAAACAATAGAACTCTATATTATTGGTGAGCTGCAGCAGATCTAGACAGATCCCATGGGAGTCTACACAGAAGAACCTCATAGAGCTGTAAAGTCTTTCTCTACATGGGGGATAAGTCGATAACACTGTACTCTATGTTAATGTTGAAACTCCCTAAAATATAGTTTATAGACTAGGCTTGTAGTTTCTATGCAGAAATAAAGATTTTTTAACTCTCACAAGCTCAACAAGAATAGTAGGGGTTAAACATTCAGGTACAAGCTTTCCAGCCTACACCAGCATAGTAGAATATCATCAAAAGAAATATCTCCACTATTTTCTGTGAGCACAGCGTCTGCTAGTTAAAAGTCACTATAAGCGCTACAATAAGAAGCAGTTAATTGACCCTGGGAAAGCACACATAGAAACACCCCCCAGCACTGAAAAGTCTTTCCACGTGTGAGGGTTCTCATAATAAGGCTAACCTATGCCCATTAGTGTCCGTCTGGCCAGGCTCCCTATCCACAGATAGCAAGATCACCCAGGGAATAAGCTGCAGTGTTAGGGCAATACAAATAAACTTCAGTGTAGGATTGCAGTTGATTTTTAATAACAATGTGATGTCCTCATGTTGTGCAAATAGGCAGGTGTTTCCAAACAGCTTTCTATAACTCATTAGATCTAAACATGAGAAGTATGGACTGTGAGCTATATTTGTTGGTGCGGTGGTTATAAGGCGCAATCCAGAGCTAGCCTGATCTTGATGTCTCACGGCTGTCGGTCGCAACTTTAGGGAATCCAGAGTCAGATCCTCAGGGTTTGCCTTGTGAACGGTATGCGCTCCTATCAGCTCAGAGGTTTCGGAACATGTCAGCGCCATATCTGAGGGCAACTCACTGCCTTGCTGACTGCACTTCTTAGCATGCTCCTCAAAGATAGCAGCAGGGAGTCCAGCTTGTACCTTCCGTGCATGCAGGTTAGAAATACTGAAGGCTGGAGAACCAACTGTTTCCTCTTCAGTGATACCGCTACGCATATCTTTTAGTGTACAAACAAGAGAGCGGAAGTGCGTGTCCATTTTATTTGCCAGCTGCAGCAAAAGATGTGTAATCTCCATTATAGGTGCAATGTGAGTTATGCTGATTAAGTAAAATACGTTCCCTTCACTATATGAATATAAGCAGATAGTTTGTAAAATATGGAGCTTACTGATTTTCCGTGCAGTCACATATCTGGGAGTGCCATGTGGGCCTTAGCAAACGATGATAATCTCCGGAAAGATTTGGGCCATGTAAGAACAATCGAAGGCTCCACTGGGTCCTCTAACCTCTACACACCATGTAGATGTATTTTAATAAAGATAAAGTGGCATTTTAATCACTTAACTGCTTGATTATTGCTGGAGGTCTGGGTAGATGCGACTACTCGCCTCGGCAGTTGGCTCCGCCCCCCCGGGAAGTCAGCGTTCAGTATTTTTAATTGTAACTTTAAAGCCATCTCTTTGAGAATATGATCTATATGCCAGTGCTTTGTAATTTTGCGGCGCTATACAAATAAATGATAATAATAATATTAATAATAATAATATGTTTATGGATCTGTGTCCGTGGTCATTTCCATAACTTGCGAAAATCACGCTTTGTTTGTTGGAATAGTTATTACATTACATTATTATGTTTCATATAAAAAAACTCTACATTTTATTCTATATTTTATAACCAGCTCTACAAATTAAAAACTCCAGCGTAGCTCCTGATTTGTACTCCACCAAAGTGATACATTTGCTCTTCATAGAATGCATCATTCAAATACTGATATGCAATATACTTCTGTTGAAGTACCTGTATTTTGGAATCAGTATTCAAATTAAATATTTGAATATGACATTTAAAAAATTGAATATTTTATAGAAACTAAAGGCTAGATTACAAGTTGTGCGTTAGGCTGAAAAAGCAGCGTTAACAGGTCCAAACGCTGCTTTTTCACTACCGCTGGTATTACGAGTCTTGCAAGTTTATGGGCATTGCACACTTCTTTGGCCTTACCGCAAAACGACTTACTTAAACTTCGTAAACCATTTTCTCTATGGGACTTCCATAGCACTGGTATTACGAGTCTGTCTTGGGAGGCCAAAAAGTGAGCGGTACACCCTCTACCTCCAAGATCCCTAATGCATTTTAAAGTCAGTAGTTAAGAGTTTTATGGTACAACGCCGTAACATAAAACTCCTAACTAAAGTGCTAAAAAGTACACTAACACCCATAAACTACCAATTAACCCCTAAACCAAGGCCCTCCCGCATCGCAAAGACTAAAATAACATTTTTAACCCCTAATCTGCCTCTCTGGATATTGCCGCAACTAGAATAAACATATTAACCCCTAAACTGCCGCACTCCCGCCTCGCAAACACTTGTTAAATATTATTCACCCCTAATCTGCCGCCCCTAACATCGCCGCCACCTACATTATACTTATTAACCCCTAATCTGCCGTTCCGCACATCGCCGCCACCTACATTATACTTATTAACCCCTAATCTGCTACCCCCAACATCGATGACACCTACATTATTTTTATTAACTCCTAATCTGCCGCCCCCAATGTCGCCGCAACCTACCTACACTTATTAACCTCTAATCTGCCTCCCCAAACGTCGCCGCCACTATTCTAAATTTATTGTTGGGGTGGCGGATTAGGGGTTAATAAGTGTAAGATTAGGGGTGTTTAGACTCAGGGTTCATGTTAGGGTGTTAGGTGTAAACGTAAATTTTATTTCCCTATAGGAATCAATGGGGCTGCGTTACTGATATTTATGCTGCTTTTTGGCAGGTGTTAGACTTTTTCTCAGCCGGCTCTCCCCGTTGATTCCTATGGGGAAATCGTGCACGAGCACGTACGACCAGCTCACTGCTGACTTAAGCAGCGTTGGTATTGGAGTGCGGTATGGAGCACAATTTTGCTCAACGCTCACTTCTTGTCTTTTAACACCGGGTTTGTAAAAACCTGTAATACCAGCGCTGCAGGTAAGTGAGCGGTGAGACAAAACTTCTCGTTAGCACCGCATAGCCTCTAACGCAAAACTCGTAATCTGGCCGTAAGATTTTGACAGCAGGTAAGAGACAGAAAAATCATTGTGTCTTTCTAGATTTCCATACTAAATTGTAAGCTTGATTAAGAATCTTCGAATATCCCAGTCATTCCTGAAATCCCCTATAGTATTTTTTTTCTACCTCTGTTGGAAGTTGACTCCATGAGGCCTATTTATCAAAGCATCAACTGAAAATGTGCTTGAATTCCGCGTCGTAGTTGTTGCGAGATTGATGTGCCATAGTTATGAAAGCCTTAAGATCGGAATAATTTGAAATTTGTGACGTAACATACTATCCGACGGTCTCAATTCGACGCAGATCGATGCGAATAAAAAACCAGTGGAATTCAAGCATAATTTTGAGTATTCGCCGTCCTATTCAACACAATTAGAAGCTGTCAAGAAGTTAAAAATGAATAGTTACGCTCGCGTCTTATCCAACGCAGCGTACTTACTTTTCAATCCACCACCTTTGAGGTTGCGGATGCTATAGAAGTCAATGGGAATCGTAAAACACTGAAATCTTATGTTCGATGCTGCGAGAGAGTGAAGCAGATCACCTAATAAAACTCAATTTAAAACATTATTAAATATTTATACCCTTTTATAAATCAATCAATATTCTTGCTACACATTTAGTGCACTATATAGATAAATAATTTTAAAAATTGAAAAAATATTTATTATTTTATTACTCTTTTCACCATGTTTATTACTGTTGTATATAGGCATTTAAAAAATGTTAGCAACACAAAAAAGTTATTAAATAGCTTTCCCTTCCTGTAATTCACAGTTCATCCAAAATATTTAACTAAGGATAGCAAGAGAATGAAAACAGTGCACAGAAATTAAAAAGATTTTAAAAATAAAATCAAATTCACACAAAGGATAGCAAGAGAATGAAAACAGTGCACAGAAATTATGCTCTCAATTAATTAAGCACAACACCTGCGTATTTATATAGGGATGAAATCTGAACTCTGATTTTCTGTTTGTATGGCAGCGACGTGGAGTCTTAAAAGTCACTCATATTAGTTCTCAAAATCAATAATGCCACTGTTTTCATTCTGTTGCTATGCTTTTCTGGAAGTAGAATGCCATTTTAAAGTTATTTATATGTATTTTGCTCAAGTTGCAAAATACATTGAAATAAATTTAAAATGGCATTATGAATCACATAAAGGATATAAAACAATATTTAATTTCAGAATGTTCGACATCGCATTCTTTTTGTTACTTAGGTTTGCAAATGTTAATACACCACATTGTTCTTTAATATGTTATCTCCAAAACAAAGTAATCACTGACCTTTTCAACCTCCACAATGCTGCCATCCAAACACAGAAAATCTGAAATATGCTTTAAACTTTAGCTAAATACTCATGTGATTTTCATAATTAATTTAGTTAATTGCTCAAACAATACACTTGCATTTCTTAAAGCTACTAAGCTCACCTGGATGACCTAAGCAGACATTCATTTGGACACACCATTGTGCTTGTCAAATGACTCAATAAATTATTCAATTAATTGCTCGTAAAATGATGCGAGTGCTTGTAAATGACGGGAGAATAATCAAATTGTTCAAGTCATTTGTTAGGTAATGTGTGGCGCATCATTTATCCAATTACTGAAATCATTCACAGCTGTCGAACTTGGCATTATAAAAGGGGCTCTTCAGTCACTTCATTTCATTATTATTTTGAGCTTGGACATCCAAAATGCTGTCCAATTTGTACTATTCTTAAGGAGATGCAGGGAAAGACAGGTATTGATGGCTGTAGTGCGACAACGAAGATGCCAGCGGGTGCCAAGTGTTTTCATGCCTAGGGTTGCTCTTCATGCCCTCAGTGACCGAGAGGTGATCTGTAGATTTCGACTAGATAGGGCCTCTATTGAGAGGCTCTATGTCCAAATAAAGGACTCGAGCCACTCACTGAAAGAACTAGGGCAATCCCTGGGATGGTGAAATTGCTATCGGTCCTCTATTTCTTGGCAACTTGATCATTCCAGGCTGTGGCAGCTCTAGATGTAGGTATGAGCCAGGCAACCTTCTCACATCATCTGAAGGTTGTACTGAATGCTTTGCATCAACGCCTAGTCCATCATGTTCATTTCCCAAATACAGCTGATGAGTGGCATGCTGTCAAGCTCCAGTTCTATCTAAGGGCTGGATTGCCAAGGGTATTGGGGGCCATAGACTGCATGCATGTATTGGTGCAGCTTCCCGGGGGTACAGAGGAGCCATACCTGGACAGGAAATTCAACCACTCGCTGAATATCCAAGTCATCTGTGACGCCAGATTGAGGATCATGGGCGTACGCTCCCTGGCTGCAACCGTGATTCCTTCATCCTCCGGAATTCTGTCATCTACCATTAGTTCGAGGAGGGCCAAATGCCAGAGGGAATCCTGATAGGTAAGTATCTCTTAGATACTCTAACATATGTATATGATATATTTTAATCATTCTGATTGCTAATGTCAATTATCTATTTTGTTTACGCAGGTGATTCTGGGTACTCGTGTCTTCCGTGGCTGTTCACACCCGTCAAAAACCCCAACGGAGTGGAAGAGGTGCGTTACAACCAGGCACACATCACCACCAGATCAGTGATTGAGCACACCTTTGGCGTATTAAAGGGACACTGTACCCAAAGTTTTTCTTTTGTAATCCAGAAAGAGCATGCAATTTTAAGCAACTTTCTAATTTACTCCTATTATCAATTTTTCTTCGTTCTCTTGCTATCATTATTTGAAAAAGAAGGCATCTAAGCTTTTTTTTGGTTTCAGTACTCTGGACAGCACTTTTTTATTGGTGGATGAATTTATCCACCAATCAGCAAGGACAACCCAGGTTGTTCACCAAAAATGGGCCGGCATCTAAACTTACATTCTTGCATTTCAAATAAAGATACCAAGAGAATGAAGAAAATTTGATAATAAGAGTAAATTAGAAAGTTGCTTAAAATTTAATGCTCAATGTGAATCACGAAAGAAAATTTTTGGGTATAGTGTCCCTTTAAAGAGCCGTTTCCGCTGATTGGACATCTCTGGTGGGGTTCTTCAGTACGCCCCCTCCAAAGTCTACTTAAATTTTGATTTGCTGTATGTTGCACAGCATTGCCCTAACAATCCCTGATATAGATCTGGAGAGCTTGGATAACCATGAGTATGGGGAACATATAGATCCATTACAGGAGTATGATGTTCTGGGAGTCCAAGCTCGAGCAGACTATATTCAGGCAGTTTTCAGGCAATAATGTTTACGGTGCAACATACAGTATTTTTTTATATGTATATTTACTTTACACTATAATTTTTTAACCAAAAGATTATATATTTTGGATTATGTTTGAGCAAATATTGTCATTTCAATATCGACCAAATGATATTGTATATCATCGTCTTGCCATTGATTGAAAGTGGTTAATTTTGTCGAATGTTGCAATTGTTCTATGTAAAGTTGATGAAACACATGTTTAATAAAATATCTTGAAATAAAAATTGTTGAGATGTACACTTGACTCTGTTCTTATTTGTAAAGCTATAGAAAGAAATATTTTGTAATATGTGTTTAACTTCTATCTAGGCTTTTGCAAACTGCCCCCTTATTTAATTTCTTTAGGCAGACTTGCATTTTAGCCTATCACTGTTAACTTCAGGATAACTTAACGTGCATGAGCTCAATGTTATCTATAAGAAACACATTAACTAATGACCTCTAGTGGTCTAAATTATTTCTGATCACATGCAGTCTTCAAGGTCTAAGAAATTGGCATATTAACTTCTTAGGATTATTTTTCAACTAAGAATACAAAAAGAACACGTCACATTTTTATATTAATTATTATTTTATAAAGTTAAAACAATCATTTGTAACTATTCATTTATTTATTGTTTAACTGTCACATTAAACTAATATATAAAAAAGAAAAGAAAAAACATTATCTTGCTCTCATTTTTTGAAGTAGCAGCAATGCACTACAGGTTTATAAATGAATACATGTGTTTTTCTCCCTCTCTGTCTGTCTGTCTGTCTCTGTCTGTCTCCGTCTCTCTGTCTCTCTCTCTTTCTCTCTCGTAATCTCTCTCTCTCTTTCTTACAATCTCTCTCTCTTTTGCACTCTCTTTTCTTATAAATATTGAGAAATTGAAGGTTAATTTACATGTGCACCCTTCACTTCTTCACAGTTTTTTGGATTAAGAGCTTACATTGTTTGTCAGTTTTAGGGGGACACAGGTTTTGTAAAGAATATTGACAAGGTACCTGTGCTTGTAACATTTGTCTAAATGTGTCAACTAACACTTTGAATTTTTTTTTTCATCTTTGCTTCGAGATTATGAGTAAGTTATGAATTTTCTATGTGTCTTTATTTAAAAAATTCATGATGATTTTTCAATATGTACTTGAGCACAGGCCTGTCCGTGCTTAAAATGTTATTCAACACCAGATTTTGTTTCAAGAAAAGATCTGTAATTCTTTGTATTATTCATTCCCCTTTTTACCATTAACAACAATGTTAGATTGATATAGTTTTTACCTCTCCGATTATCTTTTTCTATAAGCATATTCTGACAGGCCACTGATAAAATTTCATTTTCTTCTTAAACTAATGATTTCCATTTTAGAAAAACCAATTAATTTTCTAAATTTATTTAAAGAAAATATATATACATTAATAGATATTTTTATTTTATGTTATTAATATTAAAGGGACACTGAACCCACAATATTTTCTATTGTGATTCAGATAGAGCATGACATTTTAAGCAACTTTCTAATTTACTCCTATTATCAAATTTTATTCAATCTCTTGTTATCTTTATTTGAAATGCCAGAATGTAAGTTTAGATGCCGGCACATTTTCGGTGAACAACCTGGGTAGTTCTTGCTGATTGGTGGATAAATTCATCCACCAATAAAAAAGTGCTGTTCAGAGTTCTGAACAAAAAAAATCTTAGATGCTTTTTTTTTAAAAAAAAGATGGCAAGAGAAAAAAGAGAAATTGATAATAGGAGTAAATTCGAAAGTTGCTTAAAATTGCATGCTCTAGCTGAATCACGAGAGAAAAAAATTTGGGTTCAGTGTCCCTTTAAATGCTCTATTTGATTTTGGTGTTCACTTTCATTTTCTTTGAAAAGGTCATATAATTATGAAATATGAGAATGAATACATTTACACAATTTAAATACATTTAAAATTAATTGACTATCACATGTTAATTATGAATCATTAAATTATAATTATTGATTCATGTAACCTTTATTCTAATTGAGTTGTTTATGCAAAAGGTCAATATTATAAGTTAAAAATTACTTTTCCAAAAAATATATGGAGTAGATTGAACCTTTAATAATCAGAGTAAATAATATCTTACACCTGCATTGAATTTGATCATCAATCATTTGTGACATTTGTAATATGTAAATCAAGTAATAACAAACACATTTATTCAGAATTCAAATATTTTATTGCATATTTTTTCTGAAAAAAACAACAAATTAACAAAATAAATAAGGACAGACATAATAAATCAAAAAATAAAAATAAAATGAGCACATTAAAAAAACCTAATAAAATGAGCAAATTAAAAACCCTAATAAAATGAGCAAATTAAAACACCCTAATCTTTACTTTTTTTGGGTGATGGAGAAAGGGGGGTCTCTCCCTTGTTCCCCTTCTACCAAACGTTAAAAACAACTGACGATTAAAAATATGGTTGTCTTCATCTGCTCTCTCCTGACGCTAGAGTTCTCCCTGCTCTGCAGCTGCCCTGTCCCTATTTACTTCTAATCTCTCCCTATCAAAGTTTAGTCTATCACTATTCCTCTGCCTTTCATAAAAAAATCTATCCCTCTCTAATTCTAATCTGGCACTATCCCTTATCCATTCATATTGAAATTTTTCCCTCTCTAAATCTATTCTAGCTGATTCTATTCTCAACCTTTCCCTCTCTAAATCTAATCATTCCCTATATACTATAAAGTCTGTCTCAAATATCTGCCCCTGTTGCTCAACAGATGATCTTAATGCCCCATGCAACTCATGGTGATCATCCCGGTACTGCCTGGCCAGATGTAACATTTGCCGAACTGCCTACTCATCATTGGTGGGAGGCAGTTCATGGCCACGGCCATGAGCTGATGGAGCATGAGCAACAGGTGCAGGAGGGGCACCAGGGTCCAGAGCAGCTGGGTCTTCTGGGTCAGGAGGGGCAGCACAGCTGAGAGCATTCGGTACACTTCAAGGATGGAGTCAGAAAACCTCATATCCGATGAACCAGCAGCACCCATTGAAGGTGTGAGTACCATACCAGGATTCATGGAGGATCCAGAGTCACAAGCTAGGGGAGCCCAGACCGGAACAGTATCATATACACGTGACGATACAGACATGATCTTGTTCGCTTCAATCAGCCAGACAATTGGTGAGACCCCTGTTAACCTATACTATGCTTTACTAAAACTTAGAAATTGACCTAACTCTCCATGGTAGCTACCTATCAGAGTACTATAGGATTGGGCACATCCCTAGGGGTTTTAGGGTTAAAAATATTCCCACCATAGGCAGAGAAAACCCTGAGTTCAGGAAGAAATGGTGCCATATACTTAACAAGTGCTCATTAGATTTGGTATTACTAGTAGTGGAGGAGGTGACTACCATTTTGTCTAAAGTAAAGATTGAAATTCAAGCTTTTGAAAAAAACCACACAATAGTACACATACTAACAACACACAAGACAACTAGATAGTCAAATTAGGTCAACAAATAGAAAAGTATAGGGGTGACCTTATAATATTTAAGAACCGTAAGCTAGATGCAGTTAATACGGATTACTCACAGGGGAGGGTATATAAATGGCTTACTACTACACAAGATGGCCACAAAAGGAGACAAAATAGACAAAGGAGGGTGCATTTTAGCACAGTAGACACCAGTGGTGCAGAGTCAGAAACTAATCTTTCAGTGACCTCACAACCAGCATCCCCTGATTTTCCTCCTCAAAGGGGACGTAGTTTTCCATTTAGACAAGGGGGTCAATCAACCCCAAGTCATTTTTTAGGGTTGACTACAAGATCCAGGGGGGAGGCACAACAGACCACACATCAGGCGGGCGGGGAGGCAGGTACAGACGGATCCGCCAGAGGACATAGTTGTCAATTTAAGTTCTCATGTCCTCACCCCCATTGAGCAACAGGTACTCAATAAAGGGCTCTCTTTTGTACCTAGTTATAGCGCCTCTGAATTTGAACTTAAACATGACATTTATAGACTCAACAGGAGCTTGAAGATTAAAGAATTTTTTCAATACTCTACTATAGTCCCAGATACCTCACAGCTTGATCAAAAAACAGCACTTTTGAGCCCCGAAATAGTAGCCCTAGCACCAAGACATTTATACGTTTGATTATTTAGGATCTTGACTATGAGAGACACAATAAGATGTGGAAACATAATTTGGGGATTACTAAGAAAAGGGCCATTAAGTCATTGCAGGATGACACCTCTATTGTCATAAGGCCTGCCGATAAGGGTGGAGCCATAGTTCTTTTGAACTATGGGGACTGTAGAGCTGACATCCTGCAACAACTGACAGATACTGGTACATACTGTGAACTATCTATGGACCCTACGACTCATTTCAAGAGGGAACTGGACAGCTTATTGACATTAGGATGGGAACAGGGCCACATGACGGAACATGTATATGAATACTGCACGACTCAATACCCTAGAATCCCTGTGTTATATACCATCCCCAAGATCCATAAAACTTTGGATAAACCCCCGGACCAGCCTATAGTTTCAGCAATACAATCCTTGACACAGCCAGTAGCTCAATATATAGACATATTGCTTCAACCCACTATTAAACACATTAGATCCTACATCTCTGACACAAATTACCTTATTAGGAACCTCAGAGATGTTGGGATTGAACAAGGTGACATTCTAGTAACACTAGACGTTAACAGCTTGTACACAATCATCTCACACGAGGATGGGTTGACAGCTGTTAAGGAGCATCTTGTCAGTGGTACGTACTACAGTGGGCCTCCCATCAAGTTTCTGTGACTCTTATGTCATTCTGTTTACACAGAAACTATTTTCGATTTGAAGAGAAGTTTTATCTTCAAGTGGCTGGCACAGCGATGGGGTCAAATATGGCCCCATCCTATGCCAATATATTTATGTCTCAATTCGAAAATGAGCATCTGTGGCATGACATGGTGCCAATGGTGGCCTACAAAAGGGGTACCAACTTGAGGGATATGTTGGTCAAGACAGACCCAAAACGATGCTATACAATCCCAGCAAGGGTCAACATCAGGGGATCATATAGATGCCTTGGGTGCACCACATTCAATGGTTTGATAGTCTCAAAGACATTCCATCACCCGCACTCTAATCGGATTTTCAAGATCGGACATTCATTGACATGCACAACAACACATGTAGTGTACCTACTTTTTTGCCCATGCTCACAGTTTTATGTGGGCAAGACAAGCGGAACGAATGGCGAACCATAGGAGAGCCATACGTGTGGCGTTGAATAAAGGTGAATCGGATCAACCTGTGGCATGACATTGTGCTCGAATGAAACATCAGGTATAATCGATCCGATATATCCTGATCGACCCCAGACTCGATAGGGGCAGATACAGAAATAAGGCCTTGTTGATCCGTGAAGCAGAATGGATGTACCGATTGGGTAACATACACCCAGGAGGACTCAACTCACCACCTGACTTTAAATCCTTGATCTAGGTGGGAGTTACACACCAGGGGTGCATGTGTGGATACCACTTGTCACGCGGTTGGGTGGGACTATGGCCACATCATTGGGGTGGGGTGGTCTTGTCCCACTGTTCCCTTACCATGGGCAGGGACGGGACCCTTCTGGGTCCCGTGCGTGCCTTGGATGAGACAGTGGTGCCATTTGGTCGCCCACATATAGTCTTTCTCCAGTGCACCTAGGAATAAGGGGTTTTGAAAGTTGGTGGTGTGACACAGGAGAGTTCCACCCCACAGTGTGACGGGACATGGTTTAACACTGGAGCGGAATTATGTACATGGACGGCTATACTGAGACCTGAGCCTTTATACAAGAATGAGGTTGTTAACCATATGATCATCTATATGTGGATATTGTTGTACCGGAATATAAAATTGGTGGTCTTGGACAGGCTTTGGAAATTAATTCCCCATATGATCCTGTGGTACCTACTAGGTTTATGCTCTGTAGTCCATGACGAGTTAATATCACATTACCACGATACAGGCATATGCATAGACCAATTATAGAGGGGATGTATACTCCAGTAAAAGTATATATAGTGTTATTCTCTGTTGGAATGCATTATGTACTGTGCCTGGTAATATGCATATAAGTATAGGAATATGAAATAGGTATTTTGTACTGCAACCTTTTTAATACTATGTAGTTAGTAATTTCTTTTTTTAGTGTTTATACTTTATTCTGTGTAGAGTTTAGGTGGCATGGCTGTAGCTGTCACACTTTCTTTGACATATAGCTGCAATATCTGAAATTTAAATATAGGTGTATTATTTAGGGATACTTCACAAAGGGGCTAAATGTTAGAATTTAACGCTGAGAAACCAGTGGTCAACTAATATTTATAGATAGGATACACACATGGCATACACATAGACCAGATATAGGATGGAGCCTGCCATATTATGTATAGAGTTCGGTATAAATGTCTAAGTGCAATGTAGCCGAAACCGGAAGTGACGTACTACGGCATAACCGGAAATCACATAGTATGGAACGCAAGAATATGTGTGTCACTTGAGGATAAACAGCTAAGATGCAAGTCACGATATATACCATATTAAGTACACAGCAGGAATCATTCATTAAGGTATGACCGACTCACTCATGGATGATTCACTTCAAGCTTGCCATTTACACAGATAGACACCGGAAGTAATTGAATGTGGAATTACTTCCAGTAGGGGTATGTTAATGGCATGCATGGTGTGCATTTCACACAAGGTAATGTTGTTATCACTGAGTGTCACCACAGTTGTGTATTATTCTCAGTTTTGTTCACTTAGGTATTTATGTCTGAGTTGATTCACTTGTTGTTATGCTGATGAAGGGGAGGTTGTGCCCGAAAACATTTCATTAAATTGAAGCTTTTTTTCACAAAGACTTGAGAGTGCATTATTTTTTTAAGTGTATTACTGGCAGACGTATGTCCTTTTGGAGGGTGATCCTGTTAAGTGGACTGTATTTTATATATATATATATATATATATATATATATACACACACATCTATATATGCGATAATGCCGATGTTTGTATAAGTTAAAGGAATATTCAAATCAAAATATAAGGGTATTGCTGGTGATAGAGCATGCAATTTGAATGAACTTTCTCAAGGCCAAAATAAACTTTTCTCAATGCTTATGTTTTCTAAAATTTAGCCTTCGATGTTCTGTGTTTCTCACTTGATTATTGTTGTTGAAATCTAGGCAAACAATCATCAGGCAATACACAGGTGATGATCCAAACCTGTGATTTATTCTAAGTTGAAAGGGACCGGCAATGCAAATATGTTCTTTCATGATTAAGCTAGAGAATACAATTTACATTTTTAAAATAAATATACTTCTATTATCTAATTTGCTTCATTTGCTCGGTATTTTTTGTTGAATGAGCAGCAATGTACTACTGTTTGCTGACTGAGAACATTGGTGAGCCAATGACAATCAGTATATATACTGTATATATGTATATATATATATATATATATATATATATATATATATATATATGCATGAACCAATCATCATCTACAACCTTGGTTCTTTGATACTGCAGAGCTTGCCAAGTTAAACCTTTCAGCAAAGGATAACAAGAGAATGATGCAAATTAATTAATAGAAGTACATTTTAAATATGATTAAGATAGTATTCTTTATCAGAATCCACAGAGTAAAGGCTTGTGTTTCAGGTCCCTTTAAATTATTTTTAAACTAAAGATAATAATAAAAAAATAGTAATTTAACTATAGGCCAATTTTAGGATGTGTATATAAAATGTATGTTCTATGTAAATGAGCAATAACATCATTTGACTGTACTATTCTTTTAAATGCTATAAAATGAGAGATTATATAAACAATCTATGTAATTTAACATTAGTTTTTAAGACAATGATATTTTTCATTAATACAAATTTAACTTTCACATTGAGCTATTGACAGTCCCGCTAACATGATCTTGTAGATCTTGGAGGGTGTCCCAATGCCATTCGGACCTCAGCTGAAAAAAAAAATGTGAATATACAGAGTTAAAAAAAAATTTCAATCATACGAGTAAGATCATTTTAATTAAAACAAAATAAATATTAAAAAACATACCTGTAGAACAGCCAATGCTTGCTCCATCAGGGGTGTGTGGCGGCCGAGGAGAAGCTGTGGCTGGATTCAGTATGGATACTGACGGGCGATAGGAGGGTCTCATCTCCAGCCATGGCAGCATCAGTAGCAGCTGTACATGCAGCAGCAGATGCAGCACTGGTAGATGCTTTAAAAAATTAAAACATGAAAGAAAACATGGGTATCAACAAAATTGTACATCATAATCTCAATAAACAAAAATAAAATATATATTTTAAAACATTTTGCGACATCAAAAACGCATGTAATAGAATTTTACCTGCCAACTCATCAGTATCATGCCCAACCAAATCCAGACCGAGCGTCATATTTGCCCCCAGCTTCTCCATCAGCTGAGTCTCGTATTCTGAGAGGTCAGCCGTATACGGCACGCCACCACCTGTAGAGCGTTCAGCCTGCTTCTCCCTGGCCAGCTTGGCCTTCAAGATTCTCTTAATGTCAGATAACCTCTTCTTACAGTGCTCCACCGATTTGTCATGAGTGCCTTCGGCGGAGACACTGCCAGCTATAGCTCTCCAAATTTCTTGTTTTTTGGAGAGCGAGGTCTGTTGGGCTTTGGAACCAAAAATAAAATCATAGTGCTCTAAAACAAGGGTAACTAAAACTTTATTCTGCTCAAAATTAAATTGGACATTTCTCCCTGACCTTGTCTTCTCAGACGCCATATCCAAAAACAAATAATAAAGCACACAAATGTTGCAATAATAATATCAGCAAACAATCAAAGGAAGACCTACAGCTCTTATCAAAGCTTAGTAGGACTTAATAGACTCCATTTTCAATTCCCTTTTATAGATAGTTAATACGTAGACAATCAGCCGTCAACAATTAGACAATCATCAATTAAACTTTTACAGTATTAGGACTTCTTATTTATAATGCCGTCACTGATGACGCCTGATTAATATAATCCTCAAATGTCTACTTACAACAATAACGATCTATAATTGTGATGGTTGTGTCACAGTTAACTAATATTAGAGTTCAAGATGGCGCTTTCGAAAATTATTTAGTGACGGTGAATTGGTCATCCTTGTCTGCAGGTTGGTCGGCTATTTCACACGGATTATGTGAGTGAGGGGTATTGTTCGACAGGAGAGGGATCGCATCATTAAATTTTTGATAATACTCTTAAGACGCCACAATACAGATAATCCTATGATCAAATGTATATTTTTAAAGGCCTTTTTTTTGGTTGATAAATAAGTGATTCGTTGTGAACGCATAAATAATAATACATTTTATTTTATTGTCAGTCAGTGGTGACGCATATAATATGATTGGTTTAAAATGTTTGTGTATTACATAGCAATCAACATGAACATGTGATAAATATAATCCGCCAACCATATATTAATAATTTTTTTCCACTTGCAATAACCAATCAGATTTCTCTATGATTGGTATCTTTGTGCAACACTTAAAAATTATTTTACATAATATTTTGGAGTCCAAAATGGCGCAACCACCTATTTTCACTGATGGTGAATTATTGATTTTAGTGTATGGTATGGATTGCTACTTTCCTAGGCGGATAGAAGGTGTGCTAGGGATCGCCCATGAGGACCAGGACGCATCATCTACGAGATAATGCGGCGTATGAGAAGAGTGTCGGGGATCCGGAGGTCTCTGTGCAGTTGTCTCCGGAGTTTTTCGGACCTTCGGAGACACGAGAATGAGAGATAAGGGGACCTGCGATCGCTCATTCGAGCCTGTAAGTATTACTTATAATATTATGTATTTATAAATTATGTATATTTAAATGACGCAGATCTAAAAAAATATATTCATGATAGAGTATTGAATTTTAAATGACTTTGTAATGTAATCATATTTATTTTATTTTATTCTGTAAATATCTTATTTTAAAATAAAATAATCTACGTTTTGTTGCAGACCCATTTTAATTTCAAAACCTTTTTCTTTTTTTTCTATTTTTTTTCTTTATGGCAGCCAACAATTTTATGTGATTGACCACCCCAAAAGTTCTGTACAGGGTCAATAAAATAAATATCTATATAAACATAGATTTTTTTTATAAAGACAAAAAAAAAAAAAAAGGATAAAAAGGATAAAAAAGTAAATATAGTTGATTAAAAATTCATACTCTATCATAATCCTTAAAAAAGCTAAAATAAAGTTTAATTTTATATATTTTATATATATATGTATATATATTTTTTTAAATATATATAATTATATAATTTTTTAAATATATATAATTATATATATATATATATATATATATATATATATATATATATATATATATATATACATACATAAATATATATTCTGCATGTATATATCTTTATATACATTCTTAAACAAAAATGTATATGTATATATATAAATATATGTATGTATATATATATATATATATATATATATATATATATATATACTATATATATATATATATTTAAATAGTTTGTTATTTTCATTATAGGAAATAAAGATTACATGCATTGCAGCTGCAGATGCAGATACATTAAACAAAATAAAAATATCACCTGGATCTAATGTGGACATACAACTTTATATTTTCACAGACCTCAGGCGGTCGAGAGACAGAATCCCCCGGTACGTAAGGCCAGTGTCAATGGTGACACCAAGGAGCAACCACTCTTCTCCCCCGCTGCCATTGACACTGCTTGAGGGTCATCCAGCGGATGAGTCAGGTTGAGTCAGGTGTCAGGGACAGATATGGAAGTCCCTGATATCCAAGGAAATTTTCAAATATAATACTATGTTTGCAGTATTTAACATTACATTTTTGTTATTTATACAGGTTCATTCAGGGTGCAGGTTAAAGGAACACTAAACCCAAACATTTTCTTTCATGATTGAGATAGAGAATATAATTTTAAACAACATTCCAATTTAATTATATTATTTAAATTTCTTCATTATTTAGCTATCCTTTGTTGAAGAAATAGCAATGCACATGGGTGAGCCAATCACACGAGGCATCTATGGGCAGAAAACAATCAGCAGCTAATGAGCATATCTAGATATGCTTTTCAGCAAAGTATAACAAGAGGAAGCAAATTAGATAATAGAAGTAAATTATAAAGGTGTTTAAAATTACATGCTCTTTCTAAATCATGAAATAAAAAAATGTGGTTTTCATGTCCCTTTAATGTAATTGATTGTATTTTTTTTTATTTAAATGTTTCTCCTAGTTTTTCAAGAAGATTTTTGTGTATAATATAGGCCTTGTCACATATTCCTCATAATAAAATTTATTATTTTTGGCCTTCATCTCTGACAGACGACCAAGTACCGGGGGAGGATCTAGAACCAGCATTGTCGCCGGGGCTGGCAGAAGAGGAGGTGGCAAGAATCGAATGTAAGAAAAAATAATATTATGTTTTAAAAATTGTATCTTGATAATGAATTTATATAACATATGTTCTTTTGGTCTTTTTATAGATCTGGATCAGGGCACACAAACAGAGCACTTCATGGCTGAGATATTCCACCAGCTGGCGGAGAGACTTGAGATCGTTTCTCGGGCTGTGCGGGCCCTGCAGGAGGCCATGACTAATCTTCATTAAATTTTATTTATTTATTTAAAAAAAAATAAAAAAAATAAAGAGTTTTATAATAAATCAATATTTAATAAAAATTATCGTGTAGCTGTATTCATTTAAATATTATTTTCAAGTGACATGAAAACAAAATAGATTTTGAAAGATGTATAAATAGCATGCAATGTGGTAAATTATATATTTGTTTATATATTTTTAAAAAATTTCGTTTCTCAATTTATTTTAAATACAATTTGAAGAAGCGCATATGCAGATACACTATATAGCTGCTGATGAATGCACATAGATACATCATATGATTGGCTTGCACATGTGCATTGCTATTTCTATTAGAAAAGGTTATCTGAGGATTAAAGTGAAACTGAACATCAATTTTATCGTTCATGCTTCAGATAGAGCGTACAATTGTAATAAACTTTCTAATATAGTCCTATTGTCCAAATGTCATCATTCTATTTGTATCTTTATTTGAAAATAAAGATTGTATGGTTATAAGCAGGCCCATCTTGAATGAAAACCTGAGTTGACCTTGCTGATTGAACAGCACCAATAAAATAGTGCTTCCCGTGGTGGTTCAATTGAATTTATCTGGCTCCTCAGGCTAGATGCCTTCTTTTTCAAATAAAGATAACAATAGAACGTATTAAAAGTGTTAATATGAGTAATTTATAAAGTTGATTTCAATTGAATGTTCTATCTGAATTCTGAAAGTTAATAAATGTGCTTAGTGTCCCTTTAATAAAATGTAAACGTTTGTAATGTTGCTTGAGATTATCTTCTATGATATTGGGGTCCCTTTAATTAATAAACTAAATATGTTTAAAAAAAAACAAAAAAACATAGATAACATATATAAATAAATACATCTATCATTATATTTACATTTATATAGATACATATGTACATACATACATATAAATATATAAAGGAATATATATGTTCGATGCTGCAAGACAATAAAGCATATCACCTAATAAAAGTCACACCCTTCAAAAAATCTAAAAATATTATTGCTCTACATTTGGTGCACTAGTAGATATAGGGATAAAAATGAAAAATACATTGCTTCTGATGGATTATGCTACAACTTTGTCTCTCATTACAAATCAAGGGGACAATATTTCTGCATATTTGGTGCAAAGCTTTGCACCTAACTTGTCGCACTAATAGATATAGAGATAAAAATTAAATACCCAATTAGCAGCTAGCTCCCACTAGTGCAACCTAAATTTTCTATTTCCTATCCCTTTAAAATAGCCATAGATTTCAAATAAATACATATGATACTCTGATTACATGTTATATTCGCAATTATTCCTGCTCAGAATAATAATACATTTACAATATATACATTTAGTGGTATAAATAAACACAGAGATATGACAGACAACATTGTTTAGAACAAAAAAAGGAACTTTGGGACATGTAAATATATTTGCAAAATATTTCTAACAACACACACACACACATATATATATATATATATAAATATATATATATATATATATATGTGTGTGTATATATACATACTAAAATATGTATGTCCAATCTTAAAAAGCTTTTGAATTCCCTCACCACTTTGCACCAAATATGTCGCTACTTGCTATATTCGCAATTAGTCCTGCTCAGAAAAAGCATACATTTACACTATATACAATAATGTGCTGAAGAGAAATGTGCTTGTTCGTGGACAGTATTGAAATGGTATAAATAAAGTTGGGAAAAATCAGAATAGCCGCTACATTGATGACTGTTATTTCACAACAGTCCGATGTTCTTCGCACCAAACTTGCCGCGCGTGTTTTTGATGGCTTGTTTGATAAATAGGGAGACCGTGTTCAGATCCGCGGCCGCAATATTTAGTGATGTTTGGCGAATGTATTCACGCCCGTGAATGCAACATAGTTGACGCTTTGATAAATAGGCCTCCATAGGTCTACCATCTTTTCTGTAAGGAGCTGCTTATGCAAATTAATCAAAGGCTTTGAACAGTATATTTTTATATAAAATATTTATTTTTACATAGTAAAGTAACTGCAATATATTTTAATTATTTATTTTACTCTCTTTTACTGTAATGCAACTTTGAAAATAGAGCAATTTCTAATACTCGGAACTTGAAATGCACCCTGCTCACTTCTCAAGGCTAACCCTGATACATACATGTCCCAAAATATCTGTAACTGATAACAACTGCAAAACAATTAATTTTTCACTAACTTTTCAGCTATGGCTAGTTTGGTTTTCTGTCATATAAAGCCCAGATTTGCTTCTCCAAATAAGAGTTTGGCTATTAAAAAGTAATTGGAGTAACAAGGATGGTAAATTGTTTAAAAAAAAAAAAAAAAAAAAAAGACTTTGCAGATATGTTATTCTACAGCAACACAAAATAAATGTTTTGTAATTAAAATATCTTTACTGTCCCTTTAATGATATTAATTCTGGTTTTTTTTTTAGGGGAACAACAGCATTTTGTTTAGGTATAATATATCAAAAGATACTAAACACATTTATTTTCAGAGTTTAGTCATTTCAATTGGAAATTCTAATTTACAATAGCAAAATAAAAGAAGAAATAAAAAAGTATCATAATCCATTTCAAATATATCACCCTTCAAACTGTCAATCAATAATTTTAGGCATTATGGCTGTAGGAGTGACTCAATTTTTCTTAGAACTATATTATGCAAAAAAACTGAAATTTGCACACAAAATCTCAAAATATAACACATTTATCTCAGAGTTTAGTAATTGCAACTGGAAATTCCAATTGTTCCAATAGGAAATACAAGGTATATTCTAATCTTTTCAGTGAGATTGTATATGAGTTTAAAGGATACATTAAGCGGTTTTCATATTCTGAGACACATCTTACCCATTAAAGAGCATTTTTGATGCACTGTGTTAACCTATCAGACACCAGTCACTAACCCCCTCACAAAACCTTATTAAATTAAAAATGTTATTATTGATTTCCATCTAATGTTTGGCAATGCCAAGTGTTTGAATTTCCATTACTAAATATGAAGGTTGTATCCTTGTAGTTAAATGGCTATATATAAGATCAGTTGGTTTCTGTGTTCTGTTGCCTGAGGCTAATGTATGGTTGCTTCGGGCAATGTAAGAAAACCAAGGTGGCGTTAGCTACATAGGATGTCTCCATCTTGTGCTCAGCACTAATCTAAAAGTACCTAAAATTTGTTTAAGGTTAATTTAATTTCAATTACAAAATTAATGTTAAAAATAGTGTGACATTTCTTGTTGTTTAATAAATAATTAATAATAAAATTCAGAACAAATATAATATAAATGTATGTGTATATATATATATATATATATATATATATATATATATATATATATATATATATATACTGTATATATATATTGATTTAAATGTCTTTCTACCACAATAGTACAATACTTGCAAAAATTTTCATTTATACACGAGAAATTGTATGCTCTTTTATGAATCATGAACAATTATTTTTGGCTTCCATGCTCTTTTAACTAAAACTAAAAAAAATGCGATCTTTGAGGTCCATCATCAAGAAATAAAACTGAATGCTTTAATCTAAAAGTACTAGAAAGATTTTATGTAGTATATAATGTTCTTGTCAATGAACCTCAAACTGCCGGAAAATAAATGACTATTGAATACAATATAAGTGCATAATTAACAAGTGTGTAATTTAAAAATTAAAAAATATAATAAATAAACAGTAGATATTTTATTGACTAATTTCAAAATCCCCTTCTATTGGCCAGCCCCTTGTATCATGTGCCAGCCATTAGCCAACCAGAGGATCACATACGTATACAATGTGAACTCTTTCACATGTTCAGTAGTAGCTGCTTTCTCAGAAAGTCTACATATAAATAAAGACTGTGCACAACTTGATAATCAAAGTAAATTGAAGTCTTTTAAAACTGTATGCGCTATCTGAACCATTAAAATTTTGTTTTGACTTTGCAAATCAATATATCAATGTCAAAGCCCTAAATTATGAATGATTTTGTTATTTATAAAATTGTTTTTTTAGCAAACCATGACATCAGAGCAAAATAAAGATGTCTGACAATGCCAAGTGGTTGATTTTAACATTAAACCGTCAAGCTGGATACTCATAGTTACATGGTAATAAATTGAAACGTCAGATCAGTCGGTTTTAGTGTAATACTGCCTGAGGCCATTGTATTGTTGCTTCAGGCAATGTACAGATGCCAAGATGAGGTTATCTACATGGGATGTCGCCATCTAGTGGATCAGCACTATTGTAACAGCGGGGATTTAAAGGAAGTGATTGCTGTGCAGTTGCAAAAAAACACCACATATAACTGATTGTATAATATGTTAACCATCATTTGAATAAACTTTCATACTATTAAAAAAGTAAGTTATTAACTGAAATTTAGATTATTTAATTTATGTGACAACACTAAAATATTGTTAATTGTGTGTGACATAATATTTCCTGTGGAGTAATAAACATATTTCATAATCACCAAATAATATGTATTTAATGTTTGATTGATGACAACAGATGTTTATACTAAGTATAGTTAAATATTAGTAAAAGCAATATGATTAGTTCCAGACTAGTAAGAAATTGTAACACAGTAATTTAGCTTTTACCTACCTTTAACACAAAGGGCCTAATTATGAGTGGAGCGCAAACATTTGTGCACGAATGATAATGAGTTTACGCTTACCGCTCGTATGATTACCGCATCCTCAGTGCTCTGGTTAACTATTTTTTGAAACTAAAAGGTTGCACAAAACATATCAAAATGACATTACAAAGTATAGTTACACTCATAATAACACTATCTAATAAAAAAATGATTTAAAAAAAAAAGTACTGCACACAAAGGTTATAAAGCCTCAAAGATATGAGATCTCAGGTGTTGGAGAAAAAGGCAGGGAAATAGCTTTAACATAGAGATACATACATACAGAGCTCTAAAGATGGATATGTATGTATATGCATATGTATTTATGTATTTGCAGACATATATACACATATAAACACATAAATACACATGTATACATATATAGACTTACATAGAAATGAAGCCCTTTGCAGTTGAGTAGATGAAAATATGAAAAAACATATTTATGCAATTCATTCAAAGATTTTAACTTTTTATTTACTGTAAATATTTGACATTCCAATGTTCTGCACATAGCAGAATATGTTCTAAGTATTTTTTAATAGATATTCCTATATATTTGTGTATATATCTATTCCTATAGATAATCATGTGTATATATATATATATATATATATATATGTATATATATATATATATATATATATATATATATATATATATATATATATATATATATATATATATATATATATAAAAATATATACACATATATAGGTATATATTTATATTGTACCAAAAAAAATCATCAGATATATGTAGAAATATTTATTTATGAGTAAATAGAATATATTCTTGTATGTGAAGAACATTGGAATGTCAGATATATACATATTTTCAAGTCGGGTTAGCGCACATGAGAATGTGTGATCAGGTTTGCATGAGAGCAGGGTGTTTTTTTCTCTATTGACTTCTATGGGGAAATATGTGAATGGGTACGTGATATCCTCTTAGGTTCGGCTTTTTGCACTATACAGGTTAGTGTGCAAGTGAAAACAATTGATTTTCAGCTCATAATACGATCTTAACCCAACAAGTGCAAAAAGCTTTCTTCTAGCGCAATAAACACATGAGTGGGAGCATTAATTAGCATGCCACTTTTAATCTGGCCCTAAGTGTGTGTGTAAATATATATATATACTGTATATATATCTTATGGGCTAGATTACAAGTGGTGTGCTAACTTTTGCGAGCGAGCGATACCGTTTTTTTTTGTCATTTTGTGCTTGATGGAAATAGCATGCGTATTACAAGTTTAAAGTAAACGCGATCGTGAGAGAACAATCGCATTTTTTACGTTTGTCGAGTTAAAGTGACTGAAACAAAAACGTAAAGAGTAGTGCGTTAAAAAAGTTGCGCTAAACACAACATAAATATATTTACAATTACACACACAAAATTGTCACATAAATACAAAAAAAGTTGTAAGGGTTAAAAGGTGTATGGTGTATGACAAGGTGTTTGACTGGAAAGGGCTATAATGGATATATACATACTTATACAAGTATAAATATGTGTATGTATATATGTACTGTATACATATTTAACATTCCAAAGTTTTTCACATACAGAATAAAGTAATTTTTATTGTAAATATACATTTAATTATATATCTGTATATAAATATACCTGTATATCTATTATGATAGATAGATAGATAGATAGATAGATAGATAGATGATAGATTCCTTTTATTGTTATTCACAATGTATAAAAACAAAGACAACGAAATGTAGCTAAGTATCTAACTCATACATAACAAAATGTACTATAAGATGGAAAATAAAAATGAGCAGACTGAAGTTTGAAATGTGCTATAAGTGAAATATGTGTAAAATAATCATTGTGGCACAGAAAATGTTAGTGCTGATTAAAAGGGAGAAGAAAAATATCCCACAATGAAAAAATGTAAGAGACATAATTTAAATACGTGATGTGCAGTATATAATAATGTAAAAAAATGTAATGAGTGCAAAGAAAAACAAACATCAATGAAAAGGTGTATTTGTGGTATAAATAGCAAGTACAACAAATGTTCATAATATGTGTAGTTTGTGTAAGGACAATAAGAGACAATTGAGTCCTGTATACTAGCCATGAACTGGCAACAAATAGAAAATTGCAAAGTGCAGAGTAAGCAGCAATTGGCCATGGTCAAAGAAAAAGTGTATTGTAGTATAAATAGCAAAGAGTGAGTACAACAGAAGTGTGCAATATATGTGTAGTGTGTACAAAACAATAAGGGACAATTAGGTCTTATATTCTAGCATAAGAAATAGAAAAAGTGCAGAATAAGCAGCAATTGAGGTCCAAAATCATTCAATATAAGATTAAAATAGGGTCAATGACAGGTTTAAAAAGTTTTTAAAAAAAAGTTAAAAAATAGACTAGAGCTTTGTGTTTAGCAAAGTGACAACTCTGGGGAAAAACTTATTCCGTAGCCTATCTTTCTTGCCATACAGACTCTTGTATTGCCTCCCAGATGGTAAAAGAGCAAATAATTAATGACTAGCATGGGAGGAATCTTTGATGATACAGCGAGCCTTTTGGAGACTACGACTATGCTGGAGATCTTAAATAAGGGGTAGCTGAACACCAATGATATACTGGGTTGTTTTCACGACCCGCTGCAGAGCGTTTCGGCCAGAGATAGTACAATTGCCATACCGTACTATAATACAATAGGTGAGAATACTATCAATGGTACAATGGTAGAATTGACCAGAATCTGAGATGATAAGTGGGATTTCTTCAGTTTCCTTAAAAAATAAAGACGTTGTTGTGCCTTCTTCACCAGAATAGATGTCTTCAGTGTCCAAGACATATCTTCAGAAATGTAAATTCCCAGAAATTGAAAATATGACACACGTTCTACCTCAGAATCTCAGATCCATTTATATAAATGGGTATGTGTATGCAGCGTTTGGACGTTCTGTAATCAACAATGATCTCTTTGGTCTTCTTGATATTGAGATCCAAATTATTTTCAGAGCAGCATGTCACCAGGTGCTTTACCTCCTCTCTAAAGGCTGTCTTGTCATTGTTACTGATCCGGCCTACTACCGTAGTATCATCTGCAAACTTAATAATGTTATTAGATACAAACTTAGGCAGACAATCATGGGTGAAGAGAGAATATAGTAATGTACTCAATACACAGCCTTGTGGAACACCGGTGTTAAGGATCAGAGCAAAGTTTATGTTCAAGCAAGTTTTTGTTTTGTTTTTGTATCTATCTATCTATCTATCTATCTCTCTCTCTCTCTATCTATCTATCTATCTATCAATCTATCTATCTATCGTCAATCTAGCATATATATAGCTATATTTCTTTCTATTATCTATCTATCTATCTATCTATCTATCTATCTATCTATCTATCATCAATCTAGCATCTATCTAGCATCTATCTAGAATTAATTTTGTTAAGCTAATTTAAACTTCCACACACAATCTTCCCATCTATCATCTATCTATCTGTCAATCTAGCAAATATCTATGTTTCTTTCTATCATCTATTTATTTATTTATCTATCTATCTATCTATCTGTCTATCATCAATCTAGCATCTATATAGCATTAATTTTGTTAAGCTAATTTAAACTTCTGCACACAATCTATCCATCTATCTATCTATCTATCTATCTATCTATCTATCTATAGACTACAGTTCTACGTAGCATACTTGAAGATAACAATGACCTATTTTCACTGAATTTTGTATTTATTTATTTTTTTAGCTTGTAAAATCTTGTGTTCACTTATGAAACAATTAAAACAACGGAGATGTTCATAAATGCTTAACTGACAGAGACCAGAACAGGCTACTAGGAGCAGCTGGGATATATTTATGCAGTTTCAGTTTAACAGAGAACATTCACCACTTTCTCATATGGGTGAGATCGAAGGTTATTATTGTGCATCTGATCCTCAACAAAAAACTGTAATTGACAACCTATCCATTTGTTTTCATCTGTTTAGCCTCTGAATAACACTCTCATACACTAATAGCCCCTTCCGAGCAAAGGCTGTGTGAATTTAGAGACACACTTGTGAATGAAATAGCATCTGATATGAATTTATAGCCATTCATTTGTGGTTTAATGCACCCCTGCCATTATTTAACAGTGTTCTTCTTAAAGTCTTTCATCAAAACAATGGCAGGGGTCAAAAGTAAGTTAACCCCTGCCAGAATGTACAATTATTAGAAAGAGTCTACACACGAGCAGCTGCTGGAACCCTACCGGCAGGGAGCAGTGCTTCCAAAAGTCATAATATCAATAATAAAGTTAGATTCCCTCTCACTCATGAGGTCTATTGCTTTTTATGTGAAGAATTATAGCCCTCCTAGCAGCTGCAATAATTGTGTTCCTATTGTAATGAAGACCTCCTCCTAGCCGCCCCTACAAGTGTTCTTTGTTAACATGGAGTCAAGTGATTATACGCTTTGACTGATGTTGTGTAGGCCCAGCTGCCTAAGTGCTGACGCACGAACAAGGAGAAGGAACTTGCGTCTGCAAGACGGGACTTTAACATACCAGACCTTTTGCATAAGTCAAATGGGAACAAATGATGTATTATCAGCCTGCTGACAAGGCAGACCATCTTCCTTTGAAGTGGTGACTGCTTGTAGGGCCTTACAGCTTTTTCTCCTTAGCTCAAGCAAACATCATTCTTTTGATATGCTACATGCTCATTATCTCTGCCCCATTTAATGATTTTTGATTGAAGGGTGGCAGCTCAGTTGCCAAAAGAGGTAGTTTTTTTTAAGAAAAAGAAAAAAAGCCTCCAAACTGTCAGGTCTACAAGAAAGGCTTTCCTTGTGCAACATCCTAAATGTGGAATTTCTTTAATAGTAAGTTCTTGTTCTTGAAGGCAGAAAAAGGCTTAAGCGTGAAATTCTTAATTAAGCAGTAAATATAGAGAGGGGTGTCAGCAGATGTAGCCGGTAGCCATGGAAACAGAGTCACATGCACAACTAGATGCAATGTAGGCCTCAGGCTTTTGCTTGAGTGGCAGCTAAAGAATTCTACAAAGCTTGTAAACTGGATTACTTGGTTGACTAATTATATCATACCATTAATGTAACTAAAAATAAGAATGGAAAATTGAAAAGAAAGAGTAGGTGTCTATCTTAATGAATTCAGAATAAAAATGTTCCAATTAATGTTACATATTTCCTAATTTAAGAAAAAGTTGCTTTGGTTCAATAAATAAACTTGTATTGCGCTTTGTTGCTTTAAGCATTACTTTAGGTTTTATTTAAAAATATTACTGTTAAAGGTATTATCTTATTATTATTTTAGTTCATATCTCGCTATTATTTTTTTTTTAAAAAAAGCATAAAATTAATTATTTCCATTTGACCTATATTTAGCTTATTTAGCTACAATAAAAATGTAAGTTTAAAACTTTCTCAGAATCTAATACCACACAAACAACACGCTGGCTAAATACCAGGAAACCAAGTACAATTAGTGAGATTTGTTTTAGCTTTGTCTCTTTTTGTTCAAATATCACTTTCAACATAAGCCTTGTGTTTTCTTTTTTACTTCATTAAATATTCATTAAAGGGACAAAGTTATTTTTTTTTACATACAAATAGTATATTAGCAATGGAACATTGCATTGCAAAAGATCTGCAGGCAAATCACAAACATAAATACTGTAATTTTGTTACATTGAACAGCTACTTTAGTATATCTTACCACCTTTGCTTTGACAAAAAAAAAAAAAGGAATTTTTATACTGATCTACCAAACGCTATATAGCATGTAGCAGGGTAGCATTCTGAATACTGCACAATTCACTCCTGCCTCTCTTGGGGCAGTTGAAACCCAAACTTACAATTTTCAGACTTTTATTTTAACAGTTTGAGTGCACTGCTCTTGCTGTCTGTGTCAAATTCACATACGGGGCCTGATATTCTAAACCTTGCCGGCATGAAGAGAAATCACACAAAATCTTTGGGATTTGTTTTAGACCTTGTAATGTAGGAGTCTCTGTTTCACACAAAGAACAATACATAGCAACATAAACATATCTCAAGATAACATTTGTGTTTCTAAAAATGTTTAAGGGCCTCGCTGTACCGGCGAGACTTCTTAGAACATCTCGCCTCAGCGGCAAAGTTTTGAATATCAGGCCCACAGTAAGCTGTGCAAATTGTGCATTTAGCTGTACACATCAATTTTAAAATCAGTTATTAAGTTGCTTTAAAAGTTGAAACTAAAACCAAAAACAAAATCAAAACACCTCAAAAGATGCAAGACACAGGACAGTCCATAACATTTAGAATTTTCAAGAGTCAGAATCTTAGTCATTTGAGCCCAATGTCAACAATAACTTTTTCCTTAACCCCTTCCCACCCTTAGGACGTTCTATACCGTTCTAACTGCAATGAGCTTTAACGACCTTAGGAGGGCATAGAAGGTCCTCGCCTTTTGGCTGTACTGAAGCCAAAGACACTTCCTGAATGGGATTGTGGGCTGGAGGGCATGCCTAGTGTCATATGCACTCCCCCTAAACACGATCGCGTAAACAATCACGTGATTTCTCTTTTTAACTTATTTGTTTAGACAAATAAGTCTGGGTAGGACGGGGTTAAAGGGACATAAATCCCCAACATTTTCTTTCATGATTTGGACAGAGCATAGAATTTAAAACAACTTGCGAATTTACTTCTATTGTAAAGTTTTCTTGGTTTTCTTGTTATCCTTTGTTGAAGAGCAGGAAGGTAAGTACAGGAGTGTACACGTCTGCAGCACTATATGGCAGCAGTTTTGTAACAATGTTATACATTAAAAATAACACTAGACGGCAGCACTGTCATGTAGTGCACCAGGCATGTGCACACTACCTATCTAGATATCTCTTCAGCAAAGAATTACAAGAGAACAGAGTACATTTGATAATAAAAGTAAATAGGAACCCTATTTTAAATTTTATTCTCTACCTGAATCATGGAAGAAAAAAATTGGGTTTTACGTCCCTTTAAGTCTTTAAAACAGAACCAAATAGAGGTAACTAAATATCTGAATGTGTGCGTATATCCGGTATATTGTGACTCAACAATACTATTTTCTACAACTCATTTCTTTACTGAATTGTATACATTTTAATGTTTGACACCTTTGATTATGCTTTATTCATTGTGGAATGGGATATATTGTATAACCGTATTAAGGTACAGTAAATATGTAATAACAAAACTCATACATTACTTGTTTCAGTAAATTGTGATAAACGTGAACAGACAAAAAAAATGTGTTTGTGACTAATAGATTGTTTTAAAAAAAAATGAGTTTCTTCCTATTTGCAACCATTGAGTCATTCGGAATTATTTTGTTATCAAAAATTAGTTTGCCTTATTTTTCTTATTGGAAAGGACTTCAGGGCAACAGAGGTGTAAGTTAAAGCAGTATAGCTAGTGCTACTGCTACAGGACAGCAACAACACAAAATAAAATTATTATTATTTTATGAATGGGATCAGTATTGTCAAGAAAAAAGTGAACTTTACATATTATTGGCTGACACAGAAATCAGTCAAGTTACAGGGACATTCTTGGATTGTTATTGAGTAGAGAAAAATTGTAAAAAAATATTTTGCATTCTTCTGAATGCAAAAAAAAAACCTATTTTTTATAAAGCAACTTAATTTTAAATAAATTTACATGCAAATATTTATTACATTTTTACACACATTTAATTGTATTTATCATATCATCTTATTAATATACAGTTTATATATATATATATATATATATATATATATATATACACACACAAACATATATATATATATATATATATATATACACACACATATATATATATACACAAACACACACACACACACATATATATATATATATATATATATATACATATTACATTTTTACACACATTTAATTGTATTTATCATATCATCTTATTAATATACAGTATAATACAGTATATATATATATATATATATACACACACACACAAACATATATATATATATATACACACACATATATATATATACACAAACACACAGACACACATATATATATATATATATATATATATACACACACACATACAGTATATATATATATATATATATATATATATATATATATATATATATATATATATATATATATATATATATATATATATATATATATATATATATACTGTATAAATATATTGATTTGTTTCCCATAAAATGTAAGTGAGACACAGTTATCCTGTCAAATAAAGCTATTTTCCTACACTCCAAAACTGAGCAACTGTCTCTGGAGGTCTTTGGTCTCATACAATGAAGTGTGGATCTGTCCAGGAGACTATTATTTAATATAATAATAGTGCTAAAAAGCCTGTGTTTTAAATCAGGCATTAATCAGATAATTCCCCCACTTGTGTTTTGTTACATAGACTGTTATTTCTGCTTATCCTGCTTTTACTCAGAATGCTTTCTTTTTTTTTTCTTTTGTCATCTGCGTTTCACTTCCCAGGGGTTCTAGTTGAGCATAACAATTAGATAAGTGTCTGCAATGAAGAAAGGCTAAATGAGATTAAACTGTATACAAATGGAAACACCACTTTACCAATTTAGTAAAACCGTTTTGTCAGTCTGGGATTTTACTGGGATAATCTGCTATTCTAGCCAATCACCTCTCTCCCCTCTCTCCTCCCTGTCTATCTATAGAATAGAAACAACACTATTGCAGTATGCAGTGAGTGATACATTTTATTGGACTGACATTTTACATTAAACAGTTATTTGACTCCTGTGAATGAAAGGGAAAGTAAACACCATGTAATTACAAGTGATGTTTGTTGTGTATCTATAGAATAAACACATCAGTCAAGTCTTAATGTTTTTAAAACAAATTAACATCATTTTTACTGCAATTTTTTTTTAAACAGCAAAACTCCACCCGTTATTAGTCTTATTTGGAGTATCCAATCTTGGCTTTAGTCTGCAGACAACAAGGGCTGGTTATTGCTACTGCAAGCTCGCAGTAGCAATTAGCGCTCAAACAATTAACCAGAGCTCAGACCTCTGGTTAATTTTTAAAATGTGCCCCAATTGCCTGAAAGAAATGTGTGTAGTGGCATTTTGTAAATACAAAAATATTACATATTTTTTTAATGCACTAAGCAGTTTTTAGGGGTTAAATGGAGTTGGTGGGGGTGTTAGAAAAAAAAAACGGCACTGAAAAGTGCCTTTATATTGCGGTCTATGGGGACTGTGTGTCCGCTATACATATTTATGTTTATGCTTATATACATATACATTTGTGTTCTAATACCAGCGTGCGCTGGTATTACAAAATGAAGCGCAAATATCGCCCTTGCAAAAGCTATATTTTGCACTCCACTTGTAATCTGGCCCTTAACTGGAGGAAGACTGGTCACAATAACATTTATTAACATATAACTTTATTAGGCAAATAGTCCCCAGACTAAACTATTTATTAATATGATTAACCAATATGGTGGCAACTGAGATCCTAAAACTAACTCCTACTACAGCT
This sequence comes from Bombina bombina, assembly GCF_027579735.1. NCBI lineage: Eukaryota > Metazoa > Chordata > Amphibia > Anura > Bombinatoridae > Bombina > Bombina bombina. The sequence continues at coordinate 96,193,345 of NC_069502.1, read as the reverse complement.
GGACACAACCCTAGATTGGGTACGTGCATTAGAGCAGGCTGCTCAACCCACAAATGAGTTAAAGGTTTCTGAGCTTTCCAGCCTGCCTACATGTAAGGAGGGGTAGCCATAGGCTCGCACCTTGTGGGCATCACCTCCTCATTCAGCCGGACTGACATTCAGTCCAAACTCCAACACACACTGGGCTGACACCAACCACCATAGCTAGGGCATCACCTTTAACCCAGTAGGGATCAACCTCAATAAAGTAAAGCAGGTCCAGCAATGATCCATAACTGAGGAGAGAAAAAAGTCACAAAAGAAGCAAGAAGCCTTTGGTTGCAATATTAGTAACCCTAAGGAAACCAGAAACTCAGAGCCACCCTACCAAACGTGCCTACAAACCCCAAGAGGATGCACAGGAGGGAAAAACACTTCCTCTCTGGCACACAGCAGGAAAAGGGCTGTACCCCAAATGCAGGGCTTTATATCAGGTAAGTACAAGCCCCCCTCCCAATATAACTGACCTGCACAGCACTGTTCTACTCACTCACATCACTCAGGGTTTTAAAGGGACAGTAAATAGAGATTTATATTTAAAATGTTTAGTTATATATAATGAAATTACTTTGCAATACATTTTCATTATTTATTTTACTTTTCATGTAATTTAGCTCCAACAATTCAGCAAATTCTACTTAGCAAAACTTGAAATGGACCCTGCTGACTTTTCAAGGCTAACTCTGCTAGATATCTTTCCACTAATTGTCTTTAACAGATAACAAACAAATGCATTTTATACTAATATTATGACAGTGATTAGCCTTGTTGTCTGCTGACTAAAGCCCAGATTGGCTACTACAAATAAGGCAATCGGTGGGCGGAGTTTGCTATTGAAAAATAACTGCAGTAAAAAGGATGTTAATTTGTTTTTAAAATGTTAAGACTTGGCTGATATGTTATTCTATATTAACACAACAGAAATGTATTTGTAATTACAGGGTGTTTACTGTCCCTTTAACCCTTAAATATGCTTCAGACCCACAAAGGGTCCTCCACTGGCATATAGTTTGTTTTGCAAAATGTGCAAAGTTTTTGTCAAACCATTAAAGAAATTAAAAGTTGAAATGCTTTAAAACATTTATTTTGTATCAGTACTTCTTTATTGCTGATATTTACTATTCATATAATACAATCACATTAAAAATGCATTAAACACTTTGAGATGGTAATATAAAATGATAAATTGTATATATAAAAAAATATATACTTTCATCATTTTTTCTCCCCTATTCCTGTAATTCCATTCTGAAATTGTAAGCATTTCAGTTCCTCTTAGAAATGAAAGTGCAGAACACTGTTATATTCCACACAGCCATTGGCTGCACACTCTAGTGACCTATTAATCACTGTCTCTAATTGGCCACAGCAGAGAAGGTAAACTAAGTTACAACATGGCAGCTCCCATTGTTTTATAGACACTAAAACTTTACACTTATTTTATCAATATTTAAACAACTAATGAAACTTTAAAAAATACATCCACATGTTATTCTCAGACTAATTTCTTTTTTGAAAACATCACTCTACCTAGCATTTATTTGGTGTTTAATGTCCCTTTAATGTCCCTTTAAGAAACAAGGTATCAAGAGTCTTCTTCCTTCTGCAAGTATTACTCAAGACTTGTTTTACATTAAAAATATTAGTTCACAAAGACTGTTAATTAAGTTTACCTTTTTCAACCTTTAGAAAGATGAATAAATGATTATTAGTAGAAATCTTGAAAACCTGAGGTAATTCAGATCAGTGTTTTTTTGAGTTATTAAGTGAAATAAGTTTTGAATATGAGGAGAGAGAATTTTCAATATAAACCAACAGCCAAAACTAATATACTAATATTATTATGACAGTTAAAAAAAAAAGAAGCTATTTGATGGTGTCTCCCTAACTTGCCTGGGAATAAAATTGCTGATACGTTTTAGAGTTATAAAGCTTTGGAGCTGCGTTATTGATATTGCATGTGTATTACTAATAAGGGACAACTAAATTTGCATTAAACGGACATGAAATTCATAAAATGTATATAGAGAATAAACAAATTTCCAGTTTACTTCTGATATCAATTTTGTTTCATTCTCTTTGTGTCCTTTATTGAAGGAGGAGGAATGAACTACAGGGAGATAGCTGAACACATCAGTAAGCCAAAGACAAGCGGCATATATGTGCAGCCACCAATCAGCAGCTAGCTCACAGCTCCTGAGCCTACCTGGGTATGCTTTTCAACAAAGGATACCAAGAGAATGAAGCAAATTTGCTAATAGAAGTAAATCTGAAAAGTGTTTAAAACTGTATGTTCTGTCTGAATCATGAAATAAAAAAAATGTTTCATGTCCCTTTAACACAGAGTACTTAAATCCCTCTATCAACTTTTAATTTACATTTATTTAAACTTAATCACAAACCCTAAGCAACTTTTTTGTACATCATTGATTGCTGCACAGTTCACTAATAAGATGACTTATGCTCGTTAGTGAAGGCATTTAAATCTAATGACAAAATAATAATCTTCTTTCCATCTGCCCATAATTGATGTTAAGCGACATTAGTATCATATTTAAAGGGTACTAATGACTTTGCATTGTTTGGAACTCAAACTGAGAAATAAATGCTCACACATATTTCTTCACTCAACACTTCTCTGTATATTTTAACACACACTTTTTGTTGCAAATGAAAAGAAAGAACAAAAATGTAAAAACATAGAGTATATATTAAAGGGACATTAAACACAAATTGTAAACGGCATAATAATGTAGATTCATAATCAATAATGCAGCTTTATGCTGTTAAATTTATAGTTTATAAGCTTATATTTGTTTTTTCGCTGATTTCCCTGTCACCAAGAACAAAAGGAACCTTGTTAACCAATCACAAACTAATCACATATATAGCATGCACTGTTGTGTTAAGGAAAGAGTTTGGGTAACCTGCCCTCTTCCCTTACCTAGAGGTAGTTTAGCACTAGACATGTTCACAGGTGAAATTTTCTGTTCAGGCAAATCTTTCATTCCAACTATTAAAAATACTTTGTATTTAGAATATTCGGTACCCGTGTATTCTTCTCATTTGAAACTAAACTAATAACGGAAACGTGGACAATTTACATTAGTTTTCATTAAACTAATATACATGTTCCACTGCTTTGGTCTGGGTGTAACGTGAATTTTGTTTTCATGGCATTCCCAAAGTAAATGTTTATGTTCAAGTGTGGGGGTGTATATATGTGTGTGTGTGTGTAGTGAGTGTGTGTATATGGTGTGTGTTTATAGTAAGTGTGTGTAGTGCAGTATGCGTATATATGTGTGTGTGTATTTATATGGTGAGTGTGTGTGTTTATAGTGTGTGTGTGTAGTGCAGAGTGCGATTATGTGTGTGTGTAGTGAGTGTGTCTATATGGTAAGTGTGTGTTTATAGTAAGTGTGTGTAGTGCAGTATGCGTGTATGTATGTGTGTAGTGAGTGTGTGTATTTATATGCTGAGTGTGTGTGTTTATAGTGAGTGTGTGTAGTGCAGTTTGCGTGTATGTGTGTGTGTAGTGAATGTGTTTATATGGTGAGTGTATGTGTTTATAGTGAGTGTGTGTAGTGCAGTGTGCGTGTAGTGAGTATGTGTGTGTAGTGAGACTCAAAAAGTGCTGCTCCCCACATCTGCCACCCTCGGCAAGTGCCATGTTTGCCTAGGCCAAAGCAGGTTAGCATGGCTCTCCAGCACGCTTTAGTTATTTAAAAGAAATTAATAAATACTGCCAAATTCTGCATAAGGACTGGATAGCCTAGTCCGGGATACCAGTGAAGTAACTCAAACACATAACTCAATAATTCTATAACTCCCCCCCATTATTCTCCCTCAAATAATGGACAACAGAGATGAAGGAAGACCAACAGGTCGCATTTATTAACTTAATTAATAACTATGTGAACGGTCACCCTAGGAAGTTACTCTGTAACCGACTGCATATTTACATATGCTTGACGGGCATGAGTCCCTACCATAACTCCTACATTGTGAGGTAGAGGCCCAAATTGGTTTTAGGATATGACGGAGTCCCCCGGATGACTCCGCCCCATCAGATGTTAGCTAAGGGGGTTAGGAGGAGTTCTCCTGGTCTGCCTACCTGCTTGGAAAAGGAACCCTAGGTTCGGACCTAGTGATGATGCCTTTCCTCCAGTCTGACCATCACTCCACCCCAAAGCTTCAAATTAGGCCTCTAGAGCAAATACCGCTCCCACCCATAGGGGGCCCAGCTCTTGACAGCCGACAGAGCCAAATAAAAAACTGGTGGAGGTCATAATATTACCAACACGGTCTTACTCAAGGCTGGCTCAACTAAACCTACCCCCGCCATGTTGACTAAAGCAAACGCACTCCCGCTACATCATGTGACAGCCATCAGCCAATCAATAATGCACATATGTATATTTTGTAAATTCCTGCACATGCTCAAGAGCTGGTGACTCAAACAGTGTAAACATAAAGAGACTGTGCACATTTTGTTAACCCCTTAAAGGGACATTGTACCCAAAAATTTTCTTTCGTGATTCAGATTGAGCATGACATTTTAAGCAACTTTCTAATTTACTTCTATTATCACATTTTCTTCATTCTCTTGGCATCTTTATTTGAAATGCAAGAATGTAAGTTTAGATGCCGGCCCATTTTTGGTGAACAACCTGGGTTGTCCTTGCTGATTGGTGGATAAATTCATCCACCAATAAAAAAGTGCTGTCCAGAGTACTGAAACCAAAAAAAAACTTAGATGCCTTCTTTTTCAAATAATGATATCAAGAGAACGAAGAAAAATTGATAATAGGAGTAAATTAGAAAGTTGCTTAAAATTGCATGCTCTTTCTGAATTACAAAAGAAAAAATTTGGGTACAGTGTCCCTTTAAGGACCGGGCATTTCAGACAAAAACTTCCCCAAAAGACCAGAAAATATTTAGCATTTTTGCATCACTACATTTAAACAGAAATAGTGCCTCTTTTTTATATATTTACCTATCAAAAATATATATATTTTTTTTAGTAGACAACCCAAAGTATTGATCTAGGCCCATTTTGGTATATTTCATGCCATCATTTCACCGCAAAATGCGATCAAATAAAAAAAATCGTTAACTTTTTAAAAATTTTAGTTTTCTCACAGAAATTATTTACAAACAACTTGTGCAATCATGGCATAAATTGTTGTAAATGCTTCTCTGGGATCCCCTTTGTTCAGAAATAGCATAGATATATGGCTTTGGCATTGCTTTTTGGTAATTAGAAGGCCGCTAAATGCCGCTGCGCACCACACTTGTAGGGTTAATTTTAGCTTTAGTGTAGAGATCAGCCTCCCACCTGACACATCCCACCCCCTGATCCCTCCCTGACCCCTCTCAAACAGCTCTATTCCTTCCCCCACCTCACAATTGTCACCATCATCTTATGAACTGGCAGAAAGTCTGCCAGTACTAAAATAAAAGGCTTCCCCCACCCACATAATTTTTTATATATATTTTCTGCAGTATAGGATCCTCCCTTACCCCCAAACTCTCTGACCCCCCCAAACAGCTCTCTAACCCCCCCCCCCTCTATTTAGTACTGATCTAGCTAAGTAAAATAATGATAATTTATAAAACAGGTTTTAAACAAAAAGAGATATACCCTGTATTCCTTTCTAATCTCCATCTAATTGCTAAATATAAAAAGATATTTAAATACACACAATAATATTCACATCTAAACTATTTAGTATGTCCACTGCTATTGCAAACAATTCTATTCCTATTCTAAGTTCAGCTTTTTGTGCGCATTGAGTTTTTACTTTCAATTTGTAATACGAGCATTACCCAAAGCACCCAAAAACCTTACTTCTTGCGGAGTTGGCCCCTTATGTCTTTTTGAAATGTTGAGTTTAAAGGGTCATGAAAGCCAGAATTTTTCTTTTATGATTCAGGTTTTATAAAAAAGTTTGCCTTGTTCTCATGTTATTCTTTGTTGAAGAGATATCTATATAGGTAGCGTGCACATGCCTGAAGCACTACATGACAAGAAATAGTGCTACCATCTAGTGCTTGTTTGCTAATATATAGCATTGTTGTAAAACTGCTGCCATTTAGTGCTGCAAACACATGCACTCTCCTAAACTTACATTCCTGTTTTTCAGCTAAGGATAACAAGAAATGAAGAAGATTTGATATCAGAAGTACATTTGAAAGTTGTTTTAAAATTGAATGCTAATCTAAATTGTGTGTTTTATGTCCCTTTAATTGGTCTTCAATAGAAAGGCATACAGACAGATAGAAATATAGATATATAATAGAAAAAATGATTGAGAGATAGACAGAGAGATAGATAGATATATAGATAGATAGCGAGATAGACAGATAGATAGACGATAGATAGATAATAGATAGATAGTAGACAGAGATAAATAGATAGATAATTAGATAGATATATAATAGAAACAATGATTGAGAAATAGACAGAGAGATAGATAGACAGACAGATAGATAGATATAGAAAGATAGATAGATAGATAGATAGATAGATAGATAGATAGATAGATAGATAGATATATAGATAGAAAGACAATGAGGGAGAATGGAAGACATAAAATAATTCAATATTAAAATTAAAATGTCTTACCTAGGTAGGTTACTGTTCCTTGTCTATTGTCAAAATACCAGTCACAAGCACTGTTTTTCAAGGGTTCGGGAAGAGATTGAAGATGTTGGCCGGATTTTGAACCACAACTGATATGAATCTCAAATAGACTTGACAAATTTGTGTGTTCTATCAACATGAAATTCCCAGTTCCAAAGTTGTCAAAAGTGGCTGAGTACTGAGAGATAAGCAAAGGAAAATCTATGAATGTGACAGATGGTATAAAATACAACTCTTTAATATTTCACCAGTACAAAAAACATTCTACAATACAGACTATGGCCACAATTCAAACCCAGGTCTGGCAAAGAATTATATATTTCACTTTGATGGCTCTAGAGTTTATTTTCTATGATATTCCATTCTATTTGCATTAGTTACACATTAGTTATGCCTCTTGAATTATATGTACCTAATCCAACTGGAGAATCTGGTTTTGGCTTTGGTAAACATACAACACTATAAGAACTTGGCATTTAACTAGGTGTTAGCATAGAGCTACATAGATAACAACAAAAAAGAAAGAAAAAAAGGGAAAAAGAAAAGATATCAAGCCAATCAAAACCTGGAGGCTTCCTGATTCAGTATTGATTAAATGGGCAGTATACACCAATCATGTTGATGAGATTAGCCTGGAACACCCACTGAGAGCAGAACCGCCCCCCCTCCGATGCATATGAAAAGATACATTATACAAACAGAAGCAGTCTGAAGTCTGTATACATCAGTATACATCTAAAACTTTGGGGCTTGGTTAGGAGTCTGAAAATCAGCACAATGTTATTTAAAAATAAGCAAAACTACAAATTGTTACAAAAACACTCCAAGATGGGCTATATAAATGGATCATCTACAAAATATTTATGCAAAGAAAAATCTAGTCCACAGTGTCCCTTTAATGTATAACAGGGTTGATCATAATCCATTAAAAAAAATGTATCAAATTATTTTTCTACTAAACTCCCCACAGACTTTAATTATATTTTTCATAGAAAAAAAGAGGATTGTGATCAAACCCAGAATAAATGAATGAAAATGAATAACTTCATACCATTTAGGGCTAGATTACGAGTTGAGCACTATTTAGCGTTCCCTCTCATGCATTAACTTTGCTAGAGGGAGGCATTTTGCATGTGTTGGGTAGCGCGTGTAAGTTAAAGTTAAAAGTTTTTGCATGAGCGCTAACCTGCAGAACACAAAAAGCCGAAACTTGCGTTAACGTATTTGCCCATAGATTTCAATGAAACGCGAAAAGGGGAAAAAAACACCTTTACTCGCTCGCAAACATGATCACTTTTTCTCGTCTGCTAATCCGACGTGAAATATTAATATTTCACATTCCAATGTTATTCACATACCAGAATATGTTCTATTTATTCTTAAATAAATATATATATACTGTATATATACTGTGTATATATATATATATATATCTATATATATATATATATATATATATATATATATATATATATATATATATATATGATGTTTTCTTTTTTTAAATATATATCTATACATAGATATATACAGTGGGGTAAAAAAGTATTTAGTCAGCCACCAATTGTGCAAGTTCTGCCACTTAAGAAGATGAGAGAGGCCTGTAATTTTCATCATAGGTATACCTGAACTATGAGAGACAAAATGTGGAAACAAATCCAGACAATCACATTGTCTGATTTGGAAAGAATTTATTTGCATATTATGGTGGAAAATAAGTATTTGGTCAATATCAAAAGTTCATCTCAATACTTTGTTATATATCCTTTGTTGGCAATGCCAGAGGTCAAACGTTTTCTGTAAGTCTTCACAAGGTTGTCACACACTGTTGCTGATATGTTAGCCCATTCCTGCATGCAGATCTCCTCTAGAGCAGTGATGTTTTGGGGCTGTTGCTGGGCAACACAGACTTTCAACTCCCTCCAAAAGTTTTCTATGGGGTTGAGATCTGGAGACTGGCTAGGCCACTCCAGGACCTTGAAATGCTTCTTACGAAGCCACTCCTTCGTTGTCCGGGCAGTGTGTTTGGGATCATTGTCATGCTGAAAGACCCAGCCACGTTTCATCTTCAATGCCCTTGCTGATGGAAGGAGGTTTACACTCAAAATCTCACGATACATGGCCCCATTCATTCTTTCATGTACACGGATCAGTTGTCCTGTTCCCTTTGCAGAGAAACAGCCCCAAAGCATGATGTTGCCACCCCCATGATTCACAGTAGGTATGGTGTTCTTTGGTTGGTCTCTCCTCCAAAGCCGACGAGTTGTGTTTCTAACAAACAGTTCTACTTTGGTTTCATCTGACCATATGACATTCTCCCAATCCGCTTCTGGATCATCCAAATGCTCTCTAGCATACTTCAGATGTGCCCAGACATGTACTGGTTAAAGCAGGGGGACACGTCTGGCACTGCAGGATCTGAGTCCCTGGCGGCGTAGTGTGTTACTGATGGTAGCCTTTGTTACGTTGGTGCCAGCTCTCTGCAGGTCATTCACTAGGTCCCCCCGTGTGGTTCTGGAATGTTTGCTCACTATTCTTGTGATCATTTTGACCCCACGGGGTGAGATCTTGCGTGGAGCCCCAGATCGAGGGAGATTATCAGTGGCCTTGTATGTCTTCCATTTTCTAATTATTGCTCCCACAATTGATTTTTTTACACCAAGCTGCTTGCCTATTGCAGATTCAGTCTTCCCGGCCTGGTGCAGGTCTACAATTTTGTTTCTGGTCTCCTTCGACAGCTCTTTGGTCTTCACCATAGTGGAGTTTGGAGTGTGACTGTTTGAGGTTGTGGACAGGTGCCTTTTATACTGATAACAAGTTCAAACAGGTGCCATTAATACAGGTAATGAGTGGAAGACAGAGGAGCCTCTTAAAGAAGAAGATACAGGTCTGTGAGAGCCAGAAATCTTGCTTGTTTGTAGGTGACCAAATACTTATTTTCCACCATAATATGCAAATAAATTCTTTCCAAATCAGACAATGTGATTGTCTGGATTTGTTTCCACATTTTGTCTCTCATAGTTGAGGTATACCTATGATGAAAATTACAGGCCTCTCTCATCTTCTTAAGTGGGAGAACTTGCACAATTGGTGGCTGACTAAATACTTTTTTGCCTTACTGTAGATGATTATATATAGGTATAGAAGATATAGGAATATCTGTTTAAGATACATAGAACATATTCCCCTACATGAAAAACATTGGATTGTGAAATATTTATAGTAAATACACAAACACTTTATTAAAAATTAATATTACATAAATATGATTTTACATGCTTTCAGTTACTTGACTGAAAGTCAGGGCCGGATTGGGCTGCCGGGATACCGGGCAAAATCCTGGTGGGCCGGCAGCTGGTGGGCCGGCAGGGGCAGCTTCAGTGGCAGCAAACTGGAGAGACACACACAGCTTGGTTAACGGGCTGGTAATTGGTCTGAGCTGCTAATCACTGAGAAAGGTGAAAAAACAAGCAAATCTGTTCACAGTTGCTGACTATGCAGGCAGGAGATAGGTGCTGAGCCTACTATAGTATTGATCCGGTGGTGGGAAGGGGAGGGGCCTCTGAGATCTGTGCCCTGCTGCTAGTCTGGCTGCCTTGGGGGGAATTGAAAGGTGACACTGTGACCTCCCGCACCCCATCACTTCCTCAAAGTGTCCTAGGTAGCTGTGCACGTAGGAAGGAGGAAAGAGGACGAGGGAGGCAGCCACTCTCTGCAATGATGACGAAAGGTTACAATTTCCGAGCTGGCGCCAGAGAGCCCTGAAAGTGAGAAGATCACTGAGACCTGTGAGTAACATTTTAAAGAGAGCCTGCACCTTGTCAGCCCTAAGTCTGCTGCTCCATTGTCTTTATGGTCACCTGGGCACTATCTTAGACACAAGCTTAGGTGACTAACACTCCTACAGTGGTGACCCCAATAGCCCTCTTATCCATTTAATGGTTTAATCACTGAAGGAAACATGGATCAATTGCTCTATGTGTATCACTTGTGTATGAAAATATATTAGAAACAGGAATCCTGTATGTAGGGGTCAGGGGCAGGGCTGTTCTACACAAATTTCCAGGGCCGGTCTAAATTCCCAGTCTGACTCTGCTGAAAGTAGCTAATTTACTTCTTTTATCTTATTTGCTCCATTCTCTTGGTATCATTTGTTGAAAAGCATACCTACCGTAGGTAGTCTCAGGAGATGGGAGCTAGCTGCTAATTGGTGGATGCACCTATATCCTTTTTGTCATTGGCTTACCGATATTCAGCTATCGGTAAGCCAAGATTACTCAGATAAAGAATGAAGCAAAATTGATTATAGAAGTAAATTGGAAAATTGTTTACAAATGTAAGTTCTATCGGAATCATAAAATAAAAAATGTTGGTTTCATGTCCCTTTAAACACATAGGCATATTCGAGCCATGGTGCAATACACATGCTCCAAGGCAATATCTTACAGGGTCTTTGTATTCCATTAAATACAACCATCATAATACTCATTTACTATTGCAAGAATGTGTGTGAATGTTTAAAAAATATATATTACTTATTAAAGGGCCAGTAAACCTAAAAAATAATGTTATATAAGTCTGCACAGAATTATATAACATTATATTAGCGTTAGCTTTATGCAATCTAATATTGCCTGTGAATTTTTATAAAAAAGACTGTTTTTCAGTGCTCTTTCTCTTTCAGTGCTGTTTCTCTGTGCTCTTCTGAGCTGGTCTGTTTTTATCACAGAGCGCATCTGGCCAGCTGTCTAGTCACAACTCGGCCCGACTGTGCCATTACACTCAGTGCAGCTCGCTCCCGCTGTCAGACAGAGCAGGAGCGAGCTGCACTGAGTGTAATGGCGCGGTCGGGCCGGGCTGTGACTAGACAGCTGGCCAGATGCGCGCTGTGATAAAAACAGACCCGCTCAGAAGAGCAAAGAGAGCGGGTCTGAAAAACTGTCTTTTTTATAAAAATTCACAGGCAATATCAGATTGCATAAAGCTAACGCTAATATAATGTTATATAATTCTGCACATACCTTTATTTTATAGGTTTACTGGCCCTTTAAGTTAAATGTCATAAACTGGTCATATTGGTTAAGTGAAAAAAGAGCATTTAACCACAATAAACATTCATCATCATTACTTGACTGTGATATTTTATTTTCCATCGAAAAATGTCCAAAACTGTTGAAAAGATAAAATCCAAAAATGTATTTTTAAAGTGCTGTTAAAAGAAGCAAAGTCCATACAATCCTAACATGGGTTAAAAAGTGAGGAATAAAAGCCTGACTTGTTTTGGTCTCCAGACCGTAATCACAGGCTGACTGCACAAACCTGATTGCAAAATTTAAAAAACCTAATGTGCTCTACTGTTGGTTAAATACAAAAACAAGTATCTCACGGATTTAACCCTTAACCAACCTTAGTCTAAATAAGTCAAATGATTTAAAGCTATATTGAACATATTATAGCTGAGTGAATTATAACTAATGCGCAATATCAATACAAGTTAAATCAGAGAGAGTATAACAAAGATAATTATAGCAGATACACAATTTGAATATAGGAATTCTCCATTGAAATAATGTACAAGGGACACATCACACAGAATAAGGCAGATAGTCTATCAGAAAGATAAAGTAATTCTCCCAACAAAAAATTACTCCCAATAAATCATAATGTCTAATTCAGAATTTAAACCTTTAGGAATCAAACTGTCCCCTTTTAAGATCCAGTAGATCTCCTGTCAACATAATAATCTGTATTTGTCACCACCCCTTGTGGGCAAAGCACCTGCTCAATAGCCTGGCATTCTTATGGTAGGTTTCAAAGAAATGTCTTGATAAAGCTGAGCAGACGCTGTCCCATGAGATGTATGACAAATGTTCCCTAATACGGGTACCCACATCTCTGGTTGTCCTGCCATCATATTGGTGACAACAAAGTGTGCATTTGATGACAAAAATCACATAAGTATTAGTACAGTTGATACAACGCTTTGTTTCATATGTATTATTAGTTAATTAAACCTACTAGTTACACAAATGTGGTTACAAGATTTGCACTTCCTTCTCCCACACCTAAAGATACCCTTGAAATAAATCTATCTTTTTAAAAGGCTTGGGACAAAAGATTACACAGAGTGAGATTCTCATATACACATTTACAACCCTGTGCCACCGTTTTTTAAAATTGTTTGTCTTCCAATAAAGTAGGTAAGTTTGTTTAGATAATAGAGCAAACCGCATCATATTGGTTTGAAAAGGCAGTTACAAAGGTGGATTTTCCTTTGGGACCACTAGGATTTTTGCAAGGACATTTACACAGTAACTCTCTCCTGTCCATGGCCTCCACATCTGTAAACACCCTCTCAACCACACTTCCTGAATAACCTCTAGATTTCAGCCCTAGTTTCAGATCTTTACTTTCTTGCAAGAACTCACTCTGAAAAGTACAATTACGTTTTAGGTGAATTAATTGTCCCTTTGCAATGTTCTTAAATACATGTTTAGGGTGGCTGATTCTGACATGCAAAAGTGAGTTCCCTGAGAAAGGTTTTCTATACAAAGAAGAAACCACTCTCCTATTACCCTGATCTGTTGACAGAGTGATATCCAGGAAAGCAATGAAGGTTTTATGCCACTTTTAAGACCAACTGAAGACCAATGACATTGGTGTTAAGGTATTGTACAAATTATTTTCCCATATGACTTCCAGATGATCAAAAGAGCGTATATATTTGTATACAGATAAAACAAAACAGTTGTTATCTCCATAGATGTGGGAAACCTCACACTACCCCATAAAGAGATCAGAGTGGTAGAGGGAAAACATGCCCGGATAGCAATCCCACATCTGATAGCTCTGAAAAAAAATACCTTAAAATCAAAGTACAAATCTGTATAGAAATGCAAAACCAGGCTGTGTCCATGTGTGATTGATGAGAAGACAAAGTTAACGCTGATAGTTAACCAACTATATTGCCTATCCTAAACTACTTCATCCATTTTTAAAAGTATCCATAACATAGCTAGGCAACCCTATGACTAATGGCTGAAGATAATGGTCAACCCATTCTGAAAGGGGTTCCAAAAGAAAACCTATTAAAGCAGCAATAGGTCTTCCCTTTACATTATCTAAACTCTTATATACCTTTGGGAGATGGTAAAAAAAACTATATATTTTTAAAGTAGACAATTAAAAGTATTGATCTTAACCCAAGTTAATATATTACATGCCAGCATTTCCCATTAAATGAGATCATAAAAAAAACATTAACTTTTTCACAAACTTTGGGTTTATCACTGAAATTATTTACATACCACTTGTGGGATCCTTTTTGTTCAGAAATAGCAGACACGCATGGCTTTTTTTTTAATCTTTATTTAGTACCAACAATGTGTATAGCATACAAAAAAGAAAACAAGGAAAGGAATAAGTACATCAATTAGACGCCACGCAGGGCGCATAGAGAGAAAAAAAAGCATAGGTGTATATATCATATTAATTTTCATTTAACCTGAAATCAGTATCATTTCCTTTCAGAGTACACATTGTAGGGGTTTTATATATATATATATATATATATATATATATATATATATATATATATATATATATATATATATATATATATATATATTTTTTTTTTTTAAATCAACCTAATTTTTTAGGTTTTGTGTACCTCCCAACTCTTCTATAGGTCACTTTTGGGCCTATACCTAATAACTTGTATCACTGCAGGGAGCAAGGGTGATATATAGCCACTTTTGGGCATGCTGAATGAACATATGTACAATTTATGCAGTATGGGTTAGCTTAGCAACTGAATTTTTAATTAGCAACTGAATTTTTAATTTTTAATTATTAATTAAGGGGGCATACAATTATGTATTAAAATTTACAATTCTGCATTTGAAATCTGGGTGCTGCTTGATCTAATGACCTCAATAGGAAGGATTTGTACAATAATAGTGGGGCAATTCTCACAAGGGTTCAGAATACATAAATATTTCGGGCAAGCAAATATTTGGTATACAATTATTATGATCTGCCTACATAGTAATAATCATGCAACATAGCGCTTAGATATGTAGGGGAAGACCAATAGGGCACCTGTTGACAAAGACCAAAGTATACTATTGACAACTGACTAGGCTACTTAAAGAATTTCCTATTTTCTCAGTGACGGTGAGGCACCCAAAATATATTCATATGTGATGGCTGTAGGTAGATACTTCCTCCCTTCATTAATATGTAGGAGCCACATATGTTTCCAAAACTTAATAAGCTGTCTATTCTGTGCTAAAATTTTAATCTTTGAGGAGTAAACCTAGGACCATGTATCCCTGATGCAATAACACAATTAACTAGCTCAGAGCCTGCACTTGTTGCATAAGTAAAAGGTTCAAATTTAATATTGAATACAAAGAAAATAACCCAATGACTCAAAGGCTAAGAGTAGAATGTATGTGCTATATGCTGTTGAGATTGGTAACCTATGTAACTAGGAGTGTCTTATATAAAGATTTTTTAGGTCCAGAGCCCAACACCATACAGTTCTCCAGGCTTTTAAGGGTTTAATTCCTCACATAGCTAGAAAAAGAAACTCAGAATAGCACTGGTATATTGTTTCAAATACTTTGGGAGAAATATAGCATTTGTATATTGCTGAGTTACATGAACCATGAATACAGAATACATATAGAGAAGCTAGGTATCATGCTAAAACAGTCGTACCAATTATATACATATAGAGAACTCTGAAACACATACTATTAAATTAATCTCCTGAGTAACCTAAATGATTGTGTCCACCATTAGAGGAAGCGACACAGGTGACTTAAGTCCTGACATGGGATCCCCAAAGTCACCGCCAGTGCAAGTGTCCACATCAATGCAATAGGGGGGCAGCTAGGAATAAGAGAGATAAGTTATTTTGGCATACACCTAAATCCAGCTAGGGCATATGCCAAGACTTCTGCCTTAGCCTACCCCTGAATGAGTCCAGCTGTGCATGCTGTGATGGAGATACCATTGCAATTGATGATCTTCCTGGTAGCAGGGACAATCTCCTACATAACCCCTCCCGCTTGGTAGCTTGCTAAGTCACAAAGTAAAATCGTGAGCGACTCCGCCAACAAACGTCTCCCTGATGTGGGTGTGAGGTAAATAAAAACAGAGTCTCGGCTACGGGAGTCGGCCGTACCTCCCGCGCAAGGTGTCTGAGAGGCAATATCGGCTCTCAGATCCCCCACCGACAAAGAGATTGATGCTGGAGATCGCTGGTGCATCTGATTTACTGTGGCTGGAGCTCTCTCACTGCTACTAACCAGGACCATGCTCAACCTCTTGGGATCCAGGATTGCCAGGTCTAGATGAGGTAAGTTGTCTGGGGTATATATCTTGACTCCGGGGCAGGTAGCTTCTCGCTCAGTGTAGTCCCAAATACTGGTAAACTCCTCTATCGAAGGAACTGTGGTCAGCATGTCGTCTGTTTATGAAAAGCTTTCACTGGGCGCCTAGGCTGCCCGTTGCCATCTTCTTTATGAATACTCCTGATAGTGCTCAGAATATCGTTGAACCCATCCTCCATCTTCCGTTTACATTCTTCCAGTAGGGCACAAAGATTTACTTTATGCTACCCCATGTCAAAAGAATATTTTAGTTGCTTGAGTTTAACTGCAGGTGAACACTGCTTCACTCGGTTACAGAGGGAACCGAGGGGGGGAAATTGTGTGTATATATGATAGCTGCCACCTGCAGACTCAAACAATCTGAATTCTGCTGATGTTATCGGATAAATAATTGTATCGTTCGGCTCCTTGACTTCTCCTTAGTAAGTGCGTTAAGATGTGGGTCAAATGACAAATTTGAGAGAAGATAGTTATGAAATTGTCATTTCTGCGGGAGGAGCTTTCCAACTCTGCTTCTGATCATGGCACAGCTTAGACACGCCCCCAGGGTTTTATATTTTAATTAACAAAAATACAAAAATAGAGAAAAAAAAACAAAAAAACTAAGAAAATACCCCATTGTTGCATAATAGTTTACAATGCAAGAAAACATTTTTCTATTAGTAAGAGTTACCTTATTATTTTTTAGCGTATACAGATGCCTATAAGGCTGACAGACAAAATGTGGTAGACACATAAGACAAAACAAGACAAACAAACAGGTCAAATCAAAACAATACAAACAAAACAAGATAAAAATAAAACAAAAACAAACAAAAAAAAAGTAATATTTAGCCAATATTGTTTGATCCTCCCCTCTCTCTACTCCTCAAGGTACCATCCATGAACCTACCAAATTCCCAATAAAATTAGATCTGAATCCCTGAATGGAAAAATCATAATATCCTGTTCTTCCGTAGAGAGCGATTGGATAAAAATTGTCCATTTCCCAAAAAAGAAGCGTACTTGGGAATCTACATTACTATTTGTATCTCTCTGGTTCAATTATGCATTGTTTTTTGATAAAGATCATAATTTCTGTAAATTTGGGTATTGTGTTATCTTTCCATTTATGGAAGATGAGGCTTCTTATGCACAAAATGCAAGAGTTGATAATTTTATTATTAGGCATAGCACTATTATAGGGAAAGAGGAGGATTATATTATGCTTGGAAAAAGTAAAAGAAGACATTTTAAGAGTCGTATTAATTCAGTATTGAACTTTTAACCACAGTTGCTTTATTTTCGGGCAATCCCATAGCATATGCATTAGCTCTGCACCTAATAGTTGACATTTAGGGCATTTATTAAAATCTAAGTTATGCCATTTATATCCCTTATACGGGGTATAATATGTCATATATATAATAGTTTAACATGAGATTCTCTCCAAGAGGCTGATAGTGTGGTTTCACGTACCCTGTTAATAGAATATTTTACATTAAGAGTATGAAGATTTGATAATAAGGGTTGCCATTTATTAAAGATATCGGTTAAGTTATCTTCTCCTCTAGTTCCCGCTAGCAATCTATACCAGGGAGAGATAGAACAAAGACCATGTTAAACTAATTTAATTCAGGAATCTAATTTTGCCCAGTTCCAATTCCAACCATATATAGTGGTAAGATTGGAAATATAATGTCTGATCTGAAGATAAGCAAAAAAGTCCTTATTATCTAAAATATACTTTTCTTTAATAGCAGATAAGGATTTAACTGCATAAATGATTAAAGTCTACAAATTGTGCCACCCTAAGAAGCCCCAAACTGGCCCATTTTTCAAATATCTTAGTTTGGATTCCTGGAGTAAATTCAGTATTCCCCATGGTGATCTTGTAATTGGAAATTGCGTGATGAAGATGCAGATGCAACTACCTTCTGCCAAGCAAGCAATAAATTATATTCTGAGGCAAAGTTTTTAACTGATCTAGATTACAGTGGAGAAGGGCTATGGGTGAGTATGGGTATATAATGTTTTCTTTGAGGTCAAACTGAGAGAAATAATCAGAAGCTCCAAGCCAACCTACGCAAAACTTCACCAAAAAGACCAAACTATAGAGTTCCAGGTCGGGCAGCGCCAGGCCACCATGTTCTTTTCCCAAAAATAATCTTTTCAAAGCAACTCTAGAATTGTTCCCTTGCCATATATGTCACACATATGCAATTCACCGTTATTGTATACTACTGTCCCTTTAAGATCCTAATACAAATTCCTTTAAATACCTCCCTCAACCTTATGTCAGTGCTTGGTATTGATTCTCTGTCCACCCAAGCTCCACCCAAACCTCCCAACCTGTTTGGTGATCACTCAGTTCGGATACTGTCAGCCTGTGCCTCCCTAACTCCACACAGACCTGCTTCGCTAATCCGGAACTTGGCCTCTGTGACGTCACACGCCGTACTCAGCCGCCACAAGCCAGCTCTCACTGCTCTCACTGCTGCTGCGGTTTACTCTCTACTACAGCCCGCTAAAGGTACCATTACTAAGAGGATCGCTCATAAGTTTTTGTCAAATCTGTCTTTAGTGCTAATTCCTTATCAAAGTACCTGTTCCTATTTTTTCTGACACTTTGTTTTGCCTGACCCTCGGCTGATTTTGTTACCTTACTTTTTGGCCATTAATGTCCATTTTGCGCATAGATATATTGTTTTTTCATATTTTCTACCAGTGATTACAAGGAAGCAAGATACACTGCTGAAAACCTTATTTTATTCTTGCTGCGTCAGCCATAGTTCATTCTGCTGCAACTTGCATATCATATAACAAACTGCTACATGTGTGTGTGCTGGGACTTTACTTATTACACCGGGGTAATGCTCATGTAATTTACTGCTACATACTTAGCAACAACCTATCAAATTTTATATATCAGCAGCTGTGGTCCAACTTCTATTTTTTTGTCTTCTTTCCAGACATTACAGAAATACCAAGCCTTTTATAAAATGGACCCAACTGATATGTCAGCTCATATGCAAACATTAAGCACTAAAGTAGATATGTTAACTGAAGGGCTCACAGCACTCAAATTAGAGAATGATAATTTAAAAACATACATAAAGGAGGTAGTGGATAGAAAACCCCCTCCCCAGGAACCCCAAATTAGTGCTCCTGAACCTTTTACAGGTGATAGAAAAACTTTCAGGGAATTTAAGAACTCATGTTATCTGTTGTTCACCCTCAAACCATATACCTATCCTAATGATAGGATAAAGGTTATGACCACCATATCTTACTTAAGAGCAGAGCCCAGAGCATGGGCAAACACCTTTTTGGAGCATAACGATGAGATCCTTAATTCCTTAGACTCCTTTTTCTCTGCCCTTGCACAAATTTATGATGACCCCTTTAAACAACAGACGGCAGAAACAGCTATGAGGTCTCTTAAGCAGAGGAAAAGAGAGGTTGAGGAATATATCTCCGAATTTAAAAGATGGGCTCCTGACACCCAATGGAACAACTTGTCTCTGCGAAACCAATTTCGCCTAGGGTTGTCAGAAGCCATTAAGGATGAACTATCACGTACCCAAATACCCCCTACTCTTGAATAACTAATAGATCTCAGTATTTGCATAGATAGGAGACTTAGGGAAAGACTTCATGAAAGAAGTAGTCACGACACACCCTATAGGCAAAAAACCACATCAACTCCACCCACAACACATTCAAAACCCCCAGCTGAACCTATGGATATCGCTTTCCTACGAGGTCCTCTGAGCTCCCAGGAAAAATTAAGGCGTCGCACAAATAATCTGTGCATGTACTGCGCATCAGAAGACCATGGGGTCAGAGACTGTCCCAACTTAACCCGTCAAAGAAAGGGTAAGTTGCTTACTCCCACTTTCTCAATAAAAAGCATTCTCAAATCTGCTCATTACTGTAAAATTCCTCTTGTCTTACAGTGGGACCAAACTCGGGTGACACTTCAAGGGATCATTGACTCCGGTGCCTCTCTCTCTTACATTGACTGTTCTTTCTGTAAAATAAATAATATACCCTTGTATAAAAAACTGTCTCCTGTCTACTTAAGGGGGATTGATGGTAAGGTTCTCTCCACTGGTCCAGTTACCTTCGAAACCATTCCCATCTTAATGTCAACAGAATGCCATCACAGGGAGTATATTAAATTTGACGTTATTACCTCTCCTGATTTTCCTTTGATATTAGGGTTACAGTGGCTTCGGCAACATGATCCCTTGATATCATGGTCCTCACTCTCCTTACAATTTAACTCTGAGTACTGCAAAACTACCTGTTACCCACATCTACTTCTACAAAACACCTCAGAGAGTTTACAGTCAAATGTACCTATGGAATATGCAGAGTTCAAAGATGTATTTAGTAAAACCCAATCTGAAACTCTTCCTCCACACAGGCCATATGACTGCCCCATAGATTTACTACCTGGAGCAGTCATACCATGTGGTCACATATTCCCTCTCTCCAAACCGGAATTACTACACCTCAGATCCTACATCGACAAAAACTTGAAGAAAGGTTTCATCAGGCCATCAACCTCCCCTGCTGCAGCAGGTATCTTTTTTGTAAAGAATAAGGACGGTTCCTTAAGACCTATAGTGGATTATAGGCAGTTAAATAAAATAACCATAAAAAACCGTTACCCCTTACCGCTGATTTCGGAACTAATTGAGCGGTTGGTAGGCTCTAAGATCTTCACCAAGTTAGATCTTAGGGGCGCGTACAACTTGATCAGGATGCGGGCAGGAGACGAATGGCTGACTGCTTTTCGTACCCGTTATGGGTTATACGAATATGTAGTTATGCCATTCGGTCTCTGCAATGCCCCTGCCACCTTCCAGCACCTGATCAATGACATCTTCAAGGATGTGCTAGACACCTACGTCGTTATCTACTTGGACGACATTTTAATTTTCTCAAAAACCCTCGCTGAGCACAAGATGCATGTCCGTCAGGTTCTTACACGTCTACGAAACAATTCATTATTGGTGAAGGCCGAAAAATGTACGTTCCATGTAAACAGTATTCCTTTCCTGGGCTACATTATATCTGATATGGGAATACGCATGGACGAAAATAAGATCAAAACAGTATTAGATTGTCCTGTTCCCACAACCAGAAAACAAGTTCAAAGTTTTCTTGGTTTCGCCAACTTTTATAGAAAATTTATTAAGAACTATTCTACTCTGGCAAAACCACTCACTGATCTCACAAAACAAAATATCAAATTTGTCTGGTCCAACACCGCCCAAGAAGCTTTCGACAAACTGAAGACAACTTTCACATCTGCTCCTATCCTTAGGTATCCTAACACCGAACTCCCATTCACCCTTGAAGTAGATGCCTCAGACTTCGCTCTTGGAGCCATCCTGTCGCAAAGAGAGTCTCATCAACAACCACTGCACCCAGTAGCTTACTACTCTAGGTCCTTGACCTCTGCAGAAAGACATTACCCAGTGGGTGAGAAGGAGCTCCTTGCCATAAAGGCTGCTTTCGAACAATGGAGACACCTACTTGAAGGAGCCTCAACACCTACCATTGTATACACTGACCACAGGAATCTACAGTTTCTTAAATCCACTAGAACGCTTTCTGCCCGCCAAGTCCGCTGGAATCTCTTCCTATCACGCTTCAACTTCCTCATCACTTACAGACCTGCGAGCAAAAATGGCAAAGCAGATGCTCTCTCTCGGATACCACACACATTGGTGGATCATACCTTTAACCGGCACGTTATCCCAGAAAATAATTTCCTTCTCTTCTTGATAGATTCCCTACCACTTCTTCGGTCCGAACAAATCAAAGACCCATTAAAACCTCTACATCTCTTACGAAAGAATAACGACGGTGTTTATTGCCACAACCAGAAGTTTTACGTTCCCCCTTCTCTACGTGACCAACTTCTACGCTCTGCACATGACTCACCTCTCGGTGGACAGTGTGGGTTGCAAAAAATGAAAGAACTCTTACAGAGGTCATATTGGTGGCCTACCATCCTTCCTGATGTCACTCAGTTCATAAACACCTGTCGAGCCTGTACCATCTCGAAAAGAAGTAAGAGGCCTCCCTTCGGACTCCTGCTTACCACACCTACTCCTGATAAACCCTGGCAGGAAATCGCTTTGGACTATATAGTAGATCTTCCAAAATCAGACAAAAACACAACTATACTTGTTGTAGTAGATCTGTTTAGTAAAATGATCCACTTGATACCTTATCACAAGCTCCCAACTGCTGCTGAGACCATCCATTTATTGCTTGTGAATGTCATTAAATTACATGGACTTCCTAGTAAAATATTAACTGACCGTGGGTCTCAGTTCACTAGCTCTTTATGGTCTGCTTTTTGTAAACAGTTCTCCATTGACAAATCCCTGTCCTCTTCATATCATCCTCAGACAAACGGACAGACAGAGAGGTGCAACCAATGGGTGGAGCAGTTCCTACGAACTTTTTGTCATAATAACCAACATTCTTGGTCCCAACAGTTACACTTTGCTGAATTCGTCTTCAACAATACTATACACTCAACCACTAAACAGACACCCTTCTATACCAATTATGGTTTTCATCCAAAATTCCAATATCTTCCAGACTTAGCCGCAACCCATCCTCACATATCAGACCTAACCTCCACCATGGACTCAAATTTCACTACTGTGAAACATGCCATTGAAGACGCAAAACTCATACAGAAAAGATACTATGACTTACGCCGTACACCTCCACCTGCATACTCTGTTGGAGATCTCGTATGGCTCTCCACCAAAAATCTTCGATTATCCACACCATCTAGGAAACTCTCACCACTCTTCATAGGACCTTTTCCTATACAAAAGATCATAAATTGTAACGCAGTTCGCCTCACTCTGCCAACCAGCTTAAAAATACATCCTACCTTCCACGTCTCTCTTTTAAAACCCTACCGCCATGTTCGTGACCGTGGCTTAGATGCCACTTTGCCTTCTGTATCTGTGGACCCTAACCTGGAATATGAGGTTGAGGATATTTTGGACAGCAAACTATCGAGGGGTGTGTTGCAATATCTTATTAAATGGAAAAACTACCCTTTGGAACATAACTCTTGGGAACCTTCTTCTAACATCTCCGCACCCAGACTGATATCCCGATTCCATCAGAGGTTTCCTGATCGGCCTCGATCTTGAGCTTCGGTGCCGCTCCTTGGAGGGGGTATCCTGTCACACATATGCAATTCACCGTTATTGTATACTACTGTCCCTTTAAGATCCTAATACAAATTCCTTTAAATACCTCCCTCAACCTTATGTCAGTGCTTGGTATTGATTCTCTGTCCACCCAAGCTCCACCCAAACCTCCCAACCTGTTTGGTGATCACTCAGTTCGGATACTGTCAGCCTGTGCCTCCCTAACTCCACACAGACCTGCTTCGCTAATCCGGAACTTGGCCTCTGTGACGTCACACACCGTACTCAGCCGCCACAAGCCAGCTCTCACTGCTCTCACCGCTGACACCGCTGCTGCGGTTTACTCTCTACTACAGCCCGCTAAAGGTACCATTACTAAGAGGATCTCTCATAAGTTTTTGTCAAATCTGTCTTTAGTGCTAATTCCTTATCAAAGTACCTGTTCCTATTTTTTCTGACACTTTGTTTTGCCTGACCCTCCGCTGATTTTGTTACCTTACTTTTTGGCCATTAATGTCCATTTTGCGCATAGATATATTGTTTTTTCATATTTTCTACCAGTGATTACAAGGAAGCAAGATACACTGCTGAAAACCTTATTTTATTCTTGCTGCGTCAGCCATAGTTCATTCTGCTGCAACTTGCATATCATATAACAAACTGCTACATGTGTGTGTGCTGGGATTTTACTTATTACACCGGGGTAATGCTCATGTAATTTCCTGCTACATACTTAGCAACAACCTATCAAATTTTATATATCAGCAGCTGTGGTCCAACTTCTATTTTTTTGTCTTCTTTCCAGACATTACAATATACAATATGATAGTGATGAATAAAAATTATTGAGATCTTTTTTATTAAGAATTATAGGAATATTCTGAATTATATATACAATGTTAGGGAAGGAGATCATTTTAAACAAAGCAATCCTTCCTGAAATGTTTAATGGCAAATTATGCCAAAGGAGCAGATCTTCTTTGACCTTTGAAAGTATTTCTGTAATATTCAAAGTGTACCAGGTGCTTGGGTCTCGTGAAATCTTAATACCCAGGTATGTAAATGAGTGTGTGGCAGTTTTGAATGGTATGTCTACAGTAGTTGGCTGATGTTCCTTAAGCCAAAAAATTTCAGATTTCAATGTGTTTACTTTATAACCAGAAAAGGAACTAAACAGTTCTACCTCACGTAGAAGATACAGAATATTCTGTGAGAGGTTAGAGATATACACTAAAAGGTTGTCAGCATAAAGAGCAACTTTAACTTCTTTTTTACCAATTTTAATACCCTCAACTCTCTGTCGAATCGCTATGGCTAGAGATTCTATGGCTATGATAAATAGGAGAGGTGAGAGCGGACATCCTTGTCTAGTCCCTTGCTTAAGACTTATATTCTTTGTTAGCTGGTCATTAATTAATAAAGCTATTTTAGAAGTATTATAAATATTCTTTACTAAGTGGAAAAAAGCCCTTGTAGACCGAATTTCTGCAAAGAGGAAAATATATAATCATGTTGCACTGAGTCAAACGCCTTCTCTGCATCCAGTGACACTACAGCCATGTCATCATAGGTTTTAAAAGAAGTAGTAGGCATAGCTTCTTTTGAAATACAATAATCTATTGTGAGAAATAATTCTCTGATCTTAGCAGAAACATTCCTGCCTTTAAGAAAACCAACCTGATCTGAGTGAATTATTTGGCATAAAGGACTCTGCAATCTCATAGCAGAAATATTAGTCAAAATTTTGTAATCAGAATTTAAGAGAGCTATTAGTCTGTAGGAACCCATTTCCAGAGGGTTTTTACCTTTCTTTAAGATCAAAGTAGTCCAGGATGCAGAGAAGGCATCCGAACACAGTACTTTGTTTATAAAATAATAATTATACAGATGTTTAAGTTAGAGAGTAATATTAGGTTTCAACAATGTATAGAATTCATTGGGAAGTAAGTCTGGTCCTAGAGTTTTGTGTAAAGCTATGGAATCTATAGTGTCCAAAATGACTTTATCAGTAATGGGGGCATTAATCAGGGGTAAAAGATGTTGTGGACATCTTGGCACCGATATACTGTCCCAAAATTCTACTTTATGATCTAGATTAGGCTCTTTATATGAATAGAAATCTAAATAGTATGAGGTAAAAAAAAGAGAGGATCTGTTTAATGTCTTTATAAGTCTTATTATTTACTTGTATCACTTCAATCTCTTGAGAGCTCAGGGAGTTTTTACTGATCCTAGCCCAACTTGTTACCATATCTATAATATTTAGCCTGCCTTTGTAGTTCTATCGACGTTGTGGAATAAAGAAGTAAGGTATCTCGTTCTTTCTTAGCATTTAGGTATTTACTCCTGTGTTTATTAAACTATTACTGATCAGGAACAAATCTATCCTACAAAGTGAATTGTATTTTTTTGAGATACAAGTATAATTTTTAGTGTCAGGATTTTGTTCTCTCCATACATCTCTAAACCCTAAATTACAAAAAAGTTTCCTAAATTGTTTATTCTCCTGCTTGTCTCTGCTGGTCTTAGAAGAGTTTTGGCCCTGTCTGGGCCTATATAAGCGAAACTG